>NC_132900.1:31206220-31341220 GCF_030463535.1 Salminus brasiliensis
GTGTGTGTGTGTGTGTGTGTGCGTGCAAGTGTGTGTGCGTACGCTGCAGGCTCTCTTATCTCCAGCCAGTCCCAGACAGAAGGTGTCTGGTCGGCGTGTTGCTGTGACAGTGGCTGCTATCTGCTCCCAGGGGCTTCTGGGAGTTGTGGTCCAGACAGTGTCTGACACGCGTCCCTGAATGACCCTGATAACAGAAGCGCACCACCGCCTCAGAAAGAGAGGAGGAGAGAGAGAGGAGGAGAGAGAAACCCAGCAAGCAATTTATTAGGAACCTACTCATTCATGCAATGATCTAATCAGCCAATCATGTGGTAGCAGAAAGAGAGAGAGAGAGAGAGAGAGAGAGAGAGAGAGAGATGTAGATCTCGTTCTGTTCTAAATGAATTCTGGTGCGGTTCATTAGAACCATGAACACAACACACACACACACACACTAGTTAACTAGGGGCAGTGAGCTCACACACACACACCCAGAGCGGAGGGCAGCCAACTCCAGCGCCCCGGGAGCAAAGAGAGGGTGAAGAGGGCCTTGCTCAAGACCCTCAAAAACAGTGGCAGCTTGCAGAGCCTGGGTATTGAACCCACAACCCTGTCATCAATAGCCTGAGGCTTTAACCGCTGAGCCACCTCTAAAGGTCTTAAGCACTAAGGCTCGCAGATTCAAATCCAGAGCCAAAAAATCAGTCTATCCGGTTTATCTGCTCTAGAGAGTCCTATTCTATTGGCAGTACTTCTCTACAGGCACTAGACAAGCTGTGTGTGTATGCGTGCATTTGCACAGTAGTGTCAGCAATAGGTGCATCTTAAAGTAGCTGGATTTATTCATTAGAAGTGGTGTCCACAAACATTTGGACAGACAGTGTAGCTGGGCTCTTGGCTGATCGTCTGTATTTTGGGGTAAGAGGAGAAAGCGCACTTTCCATTTCCTACCAGACTGAGGCTTTACCGGGGGGCCGGCAGCAACAGTGCGAGCAGTGTAGTGTGAAAGCCACTCGCAGCTCATGCCATCTCAGGAACCGCACGCTAACAAAGCACCTGCTGATGGAAGCCGCCGCTGTGTTCTGTGTGCACATTCTGGTGCTCGCTGGTGCGATGCGGCATGTCGGTGAGCGTGAGTGTGAGTATGTGTGTGTGTGTGTGTATGTGTGTGTGTGAGTGTGATTGTGTGTGTATTGCACTCAGGCGTGCAGCGTTAAGGGTTAGAGTGCGGTTCCACCCAGCAGGACTGGAGAGGAGTGATGATAAACACTCAATGAGTGCGGGGTCATGCTGGCACCTGGCACAGGCAGGCTCCGAGGCCTGGCACCGAGCCAGTGACATCACCACACACTCAAACTCTCACCCTGCGGTACACAGCTGCTGCTATCACCCCAGTGTGTGTGTGTGTGTGTGTGTGTGTGTTTTTAACATTGTCAAGTATATATAAATAGACAAAAGTATTCGGACACCTGTTCATTCAGTATTTCTTGCAAAATTAAGGGTATTGAAAAGAGTTCCTTCTGCTTGTGTTGGAGTAACTGTCTCTACTGTCCAGTGAAGAAGGCTTTCTACTGGTTTTGGAGGAGCATTGCTGTGAGGATTTGATCGCATTCAGCTACAAGAGCTCATAGAGAGTTAGTGAGGTCAGGATGTTGGAGGATGATCACCAACCCACCTCTTCATCCCCAACTCTCCAACTCCTCCCAAAAGTATCCATCATAGCCAGGTCCTCAGCTTCACAACACACCAGCTAACAGACGCCTGTACCCAGACGACTGCAACATTGCTTAAGAGTGATAAGGGGAGAGAGCGCCATCTACCCACCTGGAGAGAACCTGGAGACCTGTGATCCACAGGCCACAGTGTTTGCATGTATTGGAGGAGACGTGAGTTAAGTCCTTACCTTCCTAGCGTCAGAGCTATGTATGGGTGAGTAACTTGCCAGTACCAAATTGAAAGAAAAAAAGGAAATACACACAAAATGTAAGAAATTAATATATATCTATAAACTTGTGTGTGACAGCCTATGTGAGTGTATATGTGAGAGTAGGTGGGAATATATGTGTGTGATTCTGTGTGTCAGTGAGTTTACGTGTGTGTATGTGAGCATAAGCCTATAGCGTATGCACGGTCTAGCTCAGAACTGGCAGCTCTGCGGCTGTTTCCCAGGCGACGGTAAGAGCATCTGTGGGGTGTCACGCTGAGAAAGTTGCCATGCTGCTGATAAGCAGTGTGCGACGCATTCTAGTGTGTGTGTGCACGTGTGTGTGCTTCAATACATATAAATGACCTGACAAAGCCAGACAGACCTGCGTGGATTATCTACAGTGAGCTCTGCAGCGGTACTGTACTGTAGCACGGAGACACACGGTACATACAGTAGACATGCTGATCCTGCAATGATTACCATCAGATCCTCCACTCCTGCAGAAAGCACAGCTTCCAGCATGCACTGGCAGTGGTTATACTGGTGCAAAAACACAGCAGCTTACTGGGTCTGGATCCCTGGATCTGCTATGGCTGAACACTGGACAAGGAGGAACGTCCACCTTTATCCGAAGTCAATAACACCTAGTTTTGGAGTTTTATCATGTCTGCCCCTGTTGTCATGTCTGCCTTTGCTCTGTTTGTGTCTTGTCTGCCCTAGCCACGCCTATCCATTAGTGTTTCCTCCAGTGTCTCCTTGGTAGCCACGCCCCCTTGTGAGTCCCTTGTTAGTTTTTGTGTAAGTACCCCTTTGTTTCAGCCTTCCTTTGTCTGGTCTTGTGCATGTTCATGTTCATGTCGGTTTCACGGTTTGTTGATTTGGCCTGTTTATGTGATTCTTGTGTTGTTTATTCGGTAAGCTCTGATTTTAACCTATAAAACCTCTAAAATATAAATATATAAGTCAACAGACCTTTTCACTGCCCTGCAGCAAACACCAGCAAACTAGACAAGCACTACAGCAGCATAAACCAGCTCAGACCAATTTAGACTAACAAGGAATCCATGCTGGTTTAGGTTGTGTTTTTATATATAGTATGAATATAAATGTATTGATTAGGTAACTGGAGCTGATCAGTGCTCACCAACTGTGTGTTCTTCCCCAACTTCCACCTTGGTTTGCACATGAGTGCCTCTGTCCACATAAGTGGTGCTGAAACAACAGCATGCCTGGCTTTTCCCAGCACCGTGGGGAGCAACCATCGCCCCTGGAATGGCTGAAATGCTTGTTGTTTATGAGGCAGTGACACTGTCATCTACTTAGCAACATAATCTTCGGATTGGTTTCTAAGTAGATGAGAGTGTAATGCAACAAGCTTCTTTTAGTAATAGTAAAGTTTGTGGTGACACGCTGGGTCACCGCCTCATAAACAACAAGCTAGAGTCGTTCCAGAGGCGATGGTAGCTCTCCAAGGTGCTGAAAGCCACGCATGAGGTCGTTTCAGCACCACTGACATGGACAGAGGCACTCATGTGCAAACCAAGGTGGGAGTTGGGGAAGAACACGCAGTTGGCGAGCACTAATCAGCTCCAGTTGACTCACCACCCCTCACAGACTCATGGACACTGAAGCAGAGCCAGAGAGAGATGCTTGGATAGCTGCCATTATCCTCCATACCTTAACCTACAGTCTACCAAGACTTCAGAGCTGAACTCTTAATCCTAAACTTTACTGTTTCTGCATTGGTGTTGTAATGTGAGATGGGACTAAGCCAAACCCTGGGAATACCTAGTCCTAGACTTAATCCCTGTTTGGGTAACCAATCTTAAATGATACAAGGATATTAATAAGGAGTTCGTTCTCCTCTAATTTTCTAGGACTCACAAACTCATTTGATTGTTGGATGGTCACTACCCCACCTCATCATCATCCCCGACTCCCCAAATTAGCCCAATGTTGCTCAATGCTGGGGGGCTTTATACCCCTCTACCCCATGCCTGGCATTAGGCAGCATGGTGCCAATAGGTTCCTTTAGGCTCCAGAGAGTCCTATTCTATTGGCAGTACTTCACTACATTTGCACTGCATCTGTGTCAGCAAGGGGTGCAATGTAAAGAAGCGAAATGCATTCATTGGAAGGGGTGTCCACAAACATTTGGACATACAGTATACTAGCCAAGCTGATGTTTTTTTGCAGTTAGTTTTCAAGTATCCATTAAAAAGTGTTTAGAAATTCCTCCTCCGCAGAGGTAGGCAACAGTGCCAACACAACAGATCCAGACTGAATTATGACTTGCAGTGCTGTGACAATTTGTTAAAATGCACACAAAAGATCACAGGCTGAAATCGTATGGGACTTTGAGTGTAATAATTAGTGTAAAATAAGTGTAAATAGTAAAGAAGAGTAATAAAAACTCTCATTAGCATCCAAACAAACAGCTTTTAAAGGCTCCCTCCTCAATCATTTTATGGCATCCTTAAATACAGTCTGTCAGTTTTATGTCCGCCAAGCAATAAAGCTGTGTAAAATTCGACTGTTTTGAGGTGCTTTCAACATGGTCCCATATCCTGCATTGTTCAAGTACTTAATTTTTATCCTGAGATCCATGTGGCATTTGAGTGGGGTTATGTGTCAAAAACAGCCATACATCATTTTTAACAACCAGTAACTGTGTTTGTTACTGTGCCTTTAAGACTGATCTATGCAAATGATCTCACTGTAAAAGGCTGGGACTAACCTGCAGTGGGTTGATTAGGCAGAAATATGCAAATATGATGGTTTTTGTGAAATTTTTAGATTTCTACAGCTTATTTCCAACCATAACATTAAACACACTGAAGGTGTCCTGCTGTGGTATCTGGCACCAGGACCTGTAAGTTGTGAGGTGGGACCTCAATTAGCATCAATGAGGACATGGGCACCTATGACCCTTTCACCGATTCACCGGTTGTCCTTTATTGGAGCACTTTTGGTAGAGACTGACCACTGCATACCAGGAACACCCTATAAGACCTGCCTGATGTATTCGAGATGTTCTGTCCCAGTCGGCTAGCCATCACAGTTTTATTCAGCTTTATTCAGCACATCACCTTCAAGAACTGACTGTTGACTCACTGTCTATTACAGCACTGCCTAATCCCCCCTTGACAAGAGCCACTGCAGCCAGATCATCAGTGTTGTTCACTTCGCCTGGCAGTGGTTTTAATGTTATGGCTGATTGGTGTATTTGGATTATATAGACTGGGGAGTGAACGGCATGTTTTATAAACAGTGAATGCCTAAAACGAAAAGCTCCCCCTCAATTTTGCTTCTCTATAATATGAGCCTTTTAAATGATCTAAGTCAGCCACTTGTAGCTGGATGAGTAGCGTGATGAATTGCCTCTTCACATTTCAAAACAGGAGAACCCTCCAGTTGAGACATTTCAATGGGCCTGGCTTTAAAATGAGCCTCTCCTGTAATGATAATGTGGGCTTTTTTCACACAATTAATCTGCTGTGTTGGATAATTGGGGTGTTTTGTCTTCCAGACAGGCTCAGACATACGCACATAAACACTGAGAGACATGTTTAGGCCACCAGAGAGCATGCAGGTCCGCACCAGATGATGTGTGTATGAAGCTAAATCTCATGCGGCTAGTGTCTTAATGAGGCCTGCAGTTACCAAACACAAGGACGCATTCCCCCTCCTCCAGTATCCCTCACACCACAGTGCGTATATGAACGACTGTCATCACTGTAAGGCTGGAGGAGCCTAAACAGAACTAAGCAAAGACCTTCATTCAAATGCTATAACTTACTGTTCTTATTGTAATGGCAGTAATGTCATAATGCAAGTTATTTGTCATAGCAATGATGTCCTAATGCAACAACTTGGCAGTGATGTCATAGTGTAACAAGTAACTTTTCATGGTGGTGATGTCATAATGTAACACGTTATTCTAATGGGGGTGATGTCATAAAGCAACACATTAATTTTCAATGCAGTGATGTCATACTGAAACAGGTTTTTGTAATAACAGTGATGTCATAGTGTAACAAGTTACTTTTTATAGTGGTGATGTCATACTGTAACAGGTTGTAATATCAGTGATGTTATAGTGGAACAAGTTACTTTTCATTGCAGTGATGTCATACTGTAACAGGTTGTTGTAAAAGCAGTGATGTCATAGTGCAAGTTACTTGTCATGGTGGTGACATCATAATGTAACATTATTCTAATGGCGGTGATGTCATAAAGCAACATGTTACTTTTCTTTGCAGTGATGGTATACTCAACAGGTTGTTGTAATAGCAGTGATGTCATAGTGCAAGTTACTTGTCATGGTGGTGACATCATAATGTAACACATTATTCTAATGGCGGTGATGTCATAAAGCAACAAGTTACTTTTCATTGCAGTGATGTCATACTGTAACAGGTTGTTATAATATCAGTGATGTCATAGTACAAGTTACTTTTCATGGCGGTGACGTCATAATGTAAGACGTTATTCTAATGGGGTGATGTCATAAAGCAATACATTACTTTTCATTGCAGTGATGTCATACGGTAACAGGTTGTTGCAAAATCAGTGATGTCATAGTGGAACAAGTTACTTTTCATTGCAGTGATGTCATACTGTAACAGGTTGTTGTAATATCAGTGATGTCATAGTGCAAGTTACTTTTCATGGTGGTGACGTCATAATGTAACACATTATTCTAATGGCGGTGATGTCATAAAGCAGCACGTTACTTTTCTTTGCAGTGATGTCATACTGAAACAGTTTGTTGTAATAGCAGTGATGTCATAGTGGAACAGGTCAATTTTAATGGTAGTTTCTAAACAAAAGAAGCAAGCACACTGGTCTCTGAGTGGATACACACCTGATTTATCTAGAACTATCGAGAAATTCAGTCAGGTATACTTCTTGACACAATCAAGCAATTAGCAACCTCCCACGCTCTGCTGCACGCATAAAAACACTGAGCAGGACCAGTTGGCAGGTAAAGCTTATAGAAGCACAGGGAGGGAATTATGTACTGCTCTGAAGTGACAGCCTTGTTCAGGCCTCAAGGCGAAATAAAGGTGTGAGTCAGCAGTAAATAAGACATATGTCAGCAATTATTTTGGTTCTCCCAATCCGAACGTCCCACAGAGAGGTTAGGACAGTCTTTGTTCAGATAAGTGTGTCTATAGCACATCCACGAGGCAGCCGAGGCGATGTTCCATTAGATAAGCATGCATTCTTCCCTGTAAGCACAGATAGGGTAACGATTTACACTGCTTTGTTGTCAGCACTGCAGAGGGTTACACAGAGTTTAGTGGCCTAAACAGGCAGGACACGTAGGTTTTTTGTATTGGTCCAAGGTCCTTGCCATTATGAACACTCTATGAAGTGCACTATGTCCAATAGTATCTGGACACCTGCACTAATTTGTCCACTTCATGAAAAAGCATTTTGAACGGGATGATCTGGAGCATCCATACATTACACTAAAGTCACCATACACAATAACCAAGTGACAGACAGATGGGCACAGCATTGGGGTGTGGAGCAGCAGAACTGCTTCTCTGGAGTGATTAAGCTCCAATTTGTTCCAGAAGCTCAGGAAGCTCCTTCTATATAGCACTAAAAGTGGTTCCGCTATCATTACAAGTCAAATATGCCTTTGACAGAACTGTAAAGGAGAGCGGTGGCAGCAATTAATTAATGTGCTTAATGGAAACATCATTAGATGGATCTGTTTCACACAGGAATTAATGGGGTGCAAAAGTTTGTGCACCCTTTGTATGTCACAATAATACAAATACACCAGTCCCACCCAACCAACCACATGGACAATGACCTGAGATACCATAGCAACCACCGTCATCTATTCTGTGAAGTGGCAATGTTGTGAATCCTGCCTAATAATAAGTATTAAAAACACATCATGTGATTGGTCAGCAGTGTGCCACCACCACCACCACCACTCAACTTTGTAATGAAACTTAAAAAGCCCACTGCTGTGTTGTTACATACTTACTCACTGGTCATGTGATGAACCTAGAGGCTGGACAGTACAGGACAGTAAAAAAAAAGTGAGCTGGTAGCTCATAGACTAACACACAGAGATTCTAACATGACATTAAATCATCTTATTGTTGATCTCTTTTAGCTCTCTCTGTTTTCTTTGCTCTGAGAAAAAGTAACAAAGGTGTTTCCTCTCCAGGCAAACGTGTCTTAGCTGATTGATTATATTTACGGTAAAGGGGGGGGATCTGTGTAAATTGAATTTCAGTTATGAACACAAGTCAAGTTCTGCTTAAGTAAAGACAGAGGAGCATGGCCGGTCTGAAAGATAATAATGGACAGCCAAGGTAATAAAGACCCGCCCTGTCATGAGAACTGCAGCGGAACGGTCATTAACCATCATCAGTCTTAAGTACACACTGTAATGGAATCGAGGGGGGAGCGGGGAGAGAGCGAAGGTGGGAGAGAAAGAGAGGAAAAAGAGAGATGCAGTTTAAGAACTGAGCCTGAACTACATGATTATTTACACTGCTTCATCTGTCTGCCTGTCTGTCTATCTGCCTATTCATCTATCTGTCTGTCTATCTATCCATCAGTCTGTCTGTCTATGTATCCGTCTGTCTGTCTGTCTGTCTATGTATCTGTCTGTCTATCTGTCTATGTATCCATCTGTCTATCTGCCTATTTGGCTATCTGTCTGTCTATCTATTCGTCAGTCTGTCTGTCTATGTATCCGTCTGTCTGTCTGTCTATTTGTCTATCTGTCTATCCATCAGTCTGTCTGTGTATTTATCCGTCAGTCTGTCTGTCTGTCTGTCTATGTATCTGTCTGTCTATCTATTCTTCTATCTGTCTGTCTATGTATCCGTCAATCTGTCCGTCTATCTTTCTATCTATCTATCTATCTGCCTATCTGCCTATTTGGCTATCTGTCTGTCTATCTATCCGTCAGTCTGTCTGTCTATTTATCCGTCTGTCTGTCTATTTGTCTTTCTGTCTATCCATCAGTCTGTCTGTGTATTTATCTGTCTGTCTATCTATCTATTCTTCTATCTGTCTGTCTATGTATCCGTCAGTCTGTCCGTCTATGTATCTGTCTGTCTATCTGTCTATGTATCCATATGTCTATCTGCCTATTTGGCTATCTGTCTGTCTATCTATCCATCTGTCTGTCTGTCTATCTATACATCTATCTATCCATCTGACTGTCTGTGTATTTATCTGACAGTCTGTCTGTCTATTCATCTATCTGTCTGTCTATCTATCCATCTGTCTGTCTACCTATACGTCTATCTATCCATCTGACTGTCTGTGTATTTATCCGACAGTCTGTTTGTCTATGTATTCCTCTGTCTGTCTGTCTATTCGTCCGTCTGTCTATCTACCCGTCTGTCTTTCTGCCTGCATAAGAATCTGTTTGTCTATTTGTTTGTCTGTCTGTCTGTTTAACTATTCATTTGTCTATCATTGTCCATCTGTCTGTCTGTCCAACTGTCCATCTGTCTGCCTGCCTGTCCGACTGTCTACCTATGTATCTCTGTATCTACCTTTCTATACATCCATCTGTCTGTCTTTCCATCCATCTATCTGTCTCTCCATCTGTCTCTCTGTCTGTCCGCCTGTCTGTCTGTCTACCTATGTTTTTGTATATCAACCTTTCTATCCATCTGTCTATCTAGTAAAGGCTGTACTCAAGACCTCCTTTTTTTGAGAGCAGCACAAGTCCCATCTGGAATAGCTGAATCTGGAATAGCTGGATCCACTTGGGTTTCATTGTAGCTCTAATCCAGATCCCTAATAAGCAAAGCAAGGCTGACAGCACCCTCTTCAACCCCAGCCACACTGCTGTGTCTAACACACTTGTCCCACTGCAATGCACTCTCCCATGCTGCTGTCACTGCTGTGCTGAGACTGGTCCAAATAGCATCTAGTCGGCAGCGGCTTATGGAGAGCCTTATCCCTTGACAAGTAGGATATAGGTGGGGCTGCTCAACTGTGAAACAACAGCTGGGCCGACACACTAGCTACTCAGTGCTCTGCATCAGACTTGCGACTCACAAAGCTGGCTGCCTAGCATGTGCACCATGTGTAGCTGTCCGTGTTTGTGTACACATATGTGATGTGCTTGAAGCCCTGAGGCTCTGAGCATGATGTGTGCTATTATGCTCTGAAACAGTGGCGTGTAGATTAATCGAGGCATGAGAGGCCAGGCCAAGAATAGCAGGCCTGTTATTGCGTTTCCTTTAATAGAAGCAGTGATTATTTTCTGCCGTTATTTCTCCCAAGGGCTAAGAAAGCCTGTGTCACTAACCGCGTTTAGATTTAATGAAAAAGAAGGTCCTATAGGCACACACACACACACACACACACACACACACACACATGCATCACACACACTGTGACAGATAGCTGGTGTCTATATAACTTATGGGCCTTAGGACAGTCTACAGAGAGTCCAGAGCTTTATTAAAAATATATCACAATAGATAAAAGTGACATATTTGGGCCCATAATCGCATAATAGCACCCTGTCCTCACTCAAGCTGCACTTGTTTGGTATTTAGACAATGTTTTTGTCTCCTAATAAATAAAGCTGGGGCAACTTATTGATTTATCAGTATTTTCTGATAGTGTGTGTTGTCTTTTCATACACCCAGGTCTACCAGCAGCGGCAGAAATCCCTACAGTCTACAGGAGGTTCACCCCATTTTTTAGCAGAAGTGAGCGAAGGCCTCTTGCCAGCCACTCTGCTCCATATGTTGATGGTCTGCAGCTCCCTGTGGAGAGTTCTTTCAGTAGCTGGTGGTGAAGAACCTGCGCTGACTTCTAGAAGCAGTTGTCTGGAAGCGAAGTCATTTTCATTCCCAAGCCTTAAAAACACGCCGACGGTCCCTGTCCGACCACAATTCTGAGAAGAGTTTCCCGTATGCTTTAGGGATTTCTGCCACTGCTGGTAGACCTGTATGACCATCTGCTTTCATACACCTGCAGATTCAGCTCCTTCCTTCACACTATGGTCTTTGGCCACGCCCAAATGCTGAAAATCACTCCTTTCAGCCAATCGTATTAATTGTATCTGCTTTGCGACGCAAGACACTCACTGCACTGCACCACCTCTTCTCAATCTATGAGTCCCGTCTCACAGGTATTTATAGCCCCATCATCTCATGCAGTGCCATCTGCAGGAGTCTCAAGTTACTACCACCTCATACACACACAGTGGCTCATTTTATTTTCTGGGTAGCTTCAATAAGTCATATTATAGGTTGTCTAGAATTATTATTATTAAATTAGAATGCATTTGCCAACCATGATATGCATAATCAGGGGCGCTAGCGGGTCGTTTTTTTTCCTACTGCAAAACTTTATATTGCTTTTAACAAAACTGCTTGTCTAGTGCTGGGACTAAAGCGAAAATGCCTCCCTTCCTGCAGCTTGTGCTGTCTAATTGGTATTAAATGAGGCATGGAGTCAGGATTAGCTCATTCCATTACAGCAGAGGCCTCATTTGTTAGTGTTGCACCAGCGCTCTCTGCTAAAGGTTCAGCGTTCGGAACGAGGCGCTCGTTGTTTGACACACGTAAGTGAGCGCAAAAGCCACAGAAAACATGTGTACACATGCCACACAACACACACGTTCCACACACACACACATACACACTCTCATTATTTTATGCTGTGTACCTTCTATTCAGTCTGTGCAAGTAGAAGCAAGAGAGATATAATGTTTAATACGGACATATTTCTCCCCGTGGTACGATTCCCATAATAATCTCCTCCTTCTTCTATGCCGCCTGCCTCCGCTGTGAAGCCATCAGCGGAGGCCACCCAGGTGGAAAATGAAAACAATTTAAATATTTCCCAGCCCTGAGACGGAGTGCACGGCCTTTTCCGAGGCTCGTCTTGTGAGAGCAATGTTTTAAAAAGAGAGAGAGAGAGAGAGAGAGAGAGAGAGAGAGAAAGCAAAGCAAGTGGAGAGCGAGAGAGAGAGCCCGAGTTCATTGCAAAACATGACATCTCAGCAAGCGAAATCCTCTTAAATGTATTCTAAATACACTACAGGGACAAAAGTATTGGGACACCTGCTCGTTCCCCGTTTCTTCAGAAACTTTCTCCTGCTGTTGGTTGGAGTAACTGTCTCTACTGTCCAGGGAAGAAGCTAGGCTTTCTACTAGATTTCGGAGGATGGAGCACTGCTGATGAGGACCACCTAACCAACTCATTCCATCTCTTCTGATCAATGCATTCATTCAGCTACTTTAAGCTGCACCCGATGCTGACACAGATGTGCAAAAGCACGCACGCATAGCTTGTCTAGTCTCTTTAGAGAAGTACTGCCAATAGAATAGACATTGATAAACAATAAATGTCAATAAACCTACTGGCACAATGCCTAATGCCAGGTGTGGGCTAGAGGACATTATATAAAGCCCCCCAGCATTGAGGAACTGTGGAGCAGTGGAAGAGCTGTGTTCTCTGGAATAATGGTGGAGGAGCTCCATCCTGTATGTTTGGGATGAGTTGGGGAGTTGGGGATGATGAGGTGGGGTGGTGATCATCATCCAGCCTTCTTCTCTGGACAGTAGAGACAGTTACTCCAACAAAAGCAGGATGAACTCTTTTTTTTCTTGATTTCAGATGAAACAATGAATGAGCAGGTGTCCCAATACTTTTGTCCATGTGGTATAGCTTTGATAGTGTTATAGTGTTAATACTATATCAATGATATGTCAATGGGGTACATTCCAGTGGTAAGCACGAATGTTTCATTGGTCAATGCTGGTGTTTCAATGATATGCGAGAGTGTTTCATTGGTCAGTGCTGGTGTTTTAATGATAAGCGCGAGTGTTTCATTGGTCAATGCTGGTGTTTCAATGATAAGCGCGAGTGTTTCATTGGTCTATGCTGGTGTTTTAATGATAAGCGCGAGTGTTTCATTGGTCAATGCTGGTGTTTCAATAATAAGAGCAAGTGTTTCATTGGTCAATGCTGGTGTTTTAATGATGAGCGCGAGTGTTTCATTGGTCAATGCTGGTGTTTCAATGATGAGCGCGAGTGTTTCATTGGTCAATGCTGGTGTTTCAATGATATGCGCGAGTGTTTCATTGGTCAATGCTGGTGTTTCAATGATAAGCGCGAGTGTTTCATTGGTCAATGCTGGTGTTTCAATGATATGCGCGAGTGTTTCATTGGTCAATGCTGGTGTTTCAATGATAAGCGCGAGTGTTTCATTGGTCAATGCGAGTGTTTCATTGGGGTGCGCAAGTATTTCAGTGGTAAGTGCAAGTGTTGGAAAGCGTGAGTGTTTAATTAGTGAGTGCCAGTGGCGAGTAAGAGTGTAGGTGTCTTAGTGTGTTTTAGGCCTTTCCTAATTTGTGTGCTCTCTCTCTCTCTCTCTCTCTCTCTCTCTCTCTCTCTCTCACACACACACACACACACAATCTTTTTATACACTTCTCTCCATTCGGAGTAATGTAAGCAGCTCTGCTCGCGGGCCCAGCCCAATCAGACAGACCTGTCGGAGGAACTGAGGTAACACATTCCTCATATTTAGTGCCTGCATCATACGCACACGTACGCGTACACGCAAGCGACACATCCTTCATATTTAGTGCCCCGGCCTAGCCTACAGCGCCAAATACGCACCCCAGCACTCCAACACCGTTTCGCTGTACACGCAGGGTAGGGAGATATCGGCTAGGGAAGAGAACCACTGTGAAAACATGAAAAACAACAGCATGGTTTCCCCACAGAGGAGAAAGACTGAATGGGTAATGAGTCTGCTACAACACCGGCGGGCTAAGACAACAAAAAAAAGTGCTCGCAGCTATCAAACTTTTCAGTGAGACTGCTGGCCTGAGATCAGTTTTTGAACCTATATGATGGAGGAGATGTGTCTAGGCCAGTCAGACCTTCACTCTAAGACTCTTAGAGAAGTATGAGCCCAGGATGATACCAAAAACAAGCTCCAAGCTCCAGACAGCCAGCATATACATTATGTGGACAAAAGTACTGGGACACCTGCTAATTTTTTATTAATTGTTTCTGTCCAGAGAGGAAGGCTTTATACTAGTGGAGCATTGCTGTGAGGATATGAAGGATTTGCGTTCAAGAGCTAGTTAGCTAGTTAGTGAGGTCAGGATGTTGGATGATGATCACCACTCCACTTCATCCCCAACTCCCCAATTCACCCTAGTATCATGTCATTGGATGAAGCTCCACCACCAACACCATCATTCCAGAGAACACAGTTCTTCCACTGCTCCACAGCTCAATGCTGGGGGGCTTTATACCCCTCTACTAGCTCACGCCCGGCATTAGGCAGCATAGTGCCAATAGGCTCATGATATTTATCTGCTCTAGAGAGTCCTATTCTATTGGCAGTACTTCTTTCTCTACAGAGACTAGAAAAGCTGTGTAAGCTGGACACATAGTGTAGCATATAGCCTAGGCTTTGATTGCGTTGAGTGTTGCTCAACTTCTTCCCGTCTTTACATCTTCTTGTCTGTTTTTGAGCTGGAAGATGAATATGTATATGGCTGGATTTACATTTCACCAGAGAGAGAGAGAGAGAGAGAGAGAGAGAGAGAGAGAGAGAGTACATGGAAAGAAAGAAAAGACAGGAAAAGGGAGGAAGCTGTCATTATTAGCCTACGCTGCACTGGGGTTTCACTCAAGCAGACAAAAACAAAGCAACAGAGAGAGAAACATGAGAGCGAGAGAGCGCAAGAGGTGGAGAGAGAGAGACCGAGATAGAAAGAAAGAGAGAGAGAGAGAGAGAGAGAGAGAGAGAGACGCCCGCTTTGTGGCGGTAATGAATATTCTGTGTTGATGTTCCTGTCAGAACTGAAGGTTAGAACAATGAGGGGCTAACGCTGCCACGCTCACACCCCTGACCTTGTCTGAATAGTCCATCCTCAACCTGCAGATTAGCTGCACTAGTAACAGGCCTCCCTGCACTTCTGCTGGCCTTGACTATTATTATTAGCAATCATACCCAACCCTTCTCTAACTAACTAACACAATGGTGCGGCCAGTGTGGCTAATGCTAATGTTGAGAATAACTGATTAGCACTGATTAGCATTGGACTGGTTGGAGTCAATTAGTTTTGCACATTGGCAGCTCACGGGATTCACTATAGGTTAGCTGAATGGGCGATGTATGCCTGCTCTGTGCTGCTTGCCAGCTTTAGCTAACTGGTTGAGTCTATATGGAAAGACTGGATATCATGGAAGGCTGTAGTTGGCTGTGTTTATGTGATATGTGACAGCATATGAAGATATTAAGGGGATATTCTGGCCAAAATCAAGTCAAGTATTTATTAATTAGTCATTGCTACATCAGTTCTTAGCATTCCTATTGGCTTCCTATAGCTGTGTCGCTATACTGCCTAGAGTGATTTTATAACCCATTTCTGATGGTACATCTTGAAGGTAGATGTTTTGGGGTGGACCATACACACACACACACACACACATACATATGTACGTGTACATATATATATACACTACATGTCCAAAAGTCAGTGAACAGGTGAGGGCTAGAGGGGTATAAAGCACCCCCCAACCCCACCCACCCAAATGAATGCTGTAGACCAGTGGAACTGTGTTCTCTGGAATGATGATGGTGCTCCATCCAATACTTTTAGGATGTGCTGGGGAGTTGGAGATGAGGTGGGCTGGTGATCATCTTCACTATCCAATCAAATCCTCACAACAATGCTTCAAAGTAGAATGGATGACTAAATGTTATACGTGTGTGCCTTTACAACACTCTACACACTCAACCAATTCCCCCGATCTCCATGTTTTCAGACTGTGGGCGGAAACCGGAGTCCCTGGACTAAAGCGATACAGACTTGAACCCAACATGCTAACCACCAAGCCGCCCGAAAAGACAAAGCCTTCCCTGGACAGTAGAGACGGTTACACTCTTTTTTAATAGCATCAGAAGAAGCAATGAATGAGCAGGTGTCCCAATACATTTGTCCACATAGTTGAGCCAACAATGAAGCTGGCAGCCAGTTAGCATCATGGGGTACATTGGCTCCTTTTAAGTAAACCAGCTGACTGTTCTCAGATCAGATGCTTTCAGCACAAAGTGCTCTCCAGTGCTAAATAATCAAATGAGAGAACTGATCCCGAGTCAGAATGTCATGTTCAATAACAGGCTAGCACACTCTGAGGCTTATGCATGAAGAGCTCGCTCTCCCTCTGCAGTAATTCTCTCTGCGGCTGAGCGTGGAAACGTTCCCTTTTGCTCCATAAATCTTTCCGTTAACGGAACACACCACTGCAAACAGGATCCTGCACTGAATAAAACATTCCCGTTTAGTGCGAGCGGGGCTCACACACCATAAATCCTGCCATCCTCACACAGAGAGGAAAGAGCCGAACAGGAACCGAGGACTGGAAGAGCGGCAGAGGTAGAAGGCAGATAAGCCGGAAGGGACCAGACTAGACCATTCATTTCAACTGGATTTGCCGCAATTAACTCTTCTGATTGCTTTGCTTTGAATGCCACTAGTTCCGTTAGCATCATATACACTAAATTGACAAAAGTATTGGGACACCTGCATATTACACCTACAGGAGTGTAGGTGTTTTGAGAATGGACCAGCGCCTCCGTACTTGAAGGCAATGGTCCTTGAGCCCTTGAGGCTCAAGTATGGCTCGGCTTGACCCACCATCCTTCAAGATCCACGGTAGACTAGCATCCAGACTTTTTTCTGTACTGGCACCGAAGTGGTGGAATGAGCTTCCCCTGGGTGTCCGAATGCCTTCAGACCCAGACTGTAGACCTTCCTCTTCCGAGAGTACTTGGGCGAAGAGTATTGTGGTCTCCATACTGACTTCTGTATTTAGTAGCATCTAAGCTTAGAGGGATCTTGAACCCAAGACCCGAGCTCTGACAAGCAAAGCATGCTAACCACCCGAAGCCACCTGAAAAGACAAAACCTTCCCTGGACAGTAGAGACGGTTACACTCTTTTTTAATACCGTCAGAAGAAGCAATGAATGAGCATATGTCCCAATACATTTGTCAACATAGTTGAGCCAACAATGAAGCTGGCAGCATGCCTTCAGACCCAGACTGTAGACCTTCCTCTTCCGAGAGTACTTGGGCGAAGAGGATTGTGGTCTCCATACTGACTTCTGTATTTAGTAGCATCTAAGCTCAGAGGGATCTTTTGGTTCGTAGCCTTTGGCTTACAAATTAGCTAAGGCTATTTTTGGTTGATAAAGAAAAGTGGAAAAGAGTGCAACACTGTTGAGTACCAGTGCACGCCAGCATCTAGCTCAGCGAGGTCTTTAGCAAGGCCAGAAAGCTGCAGTATTTCAGTGACGCTGCGGCTGTAGAGAGCCAGGGAAAGTCTTTTTGGTCTTCTTGTAACTGCAGCTGGTGACCGAGAGCGTTTTTCTTTCATCAAGGCAGCGTTCCAGACTCAGCACTGAGTAACTGCTGCCAAATAGAGAACCACATCATTACGCTTCACCTTTACCCCCTCGCCACCCGGCCCGAGTCTCTAAACACTTAGTAAAGGGTCACAAACCTCCAGCAATTAATCACTTACACACACACTCACACACACAGGCTCTCATTCCACTACCTCCTCCACACCCACAATGTACACAAATGTACACTATCTGTCCAAATGTTTGTGGACACCC
Organism: Salminus brasiliensis; assembly: GCF_030463535.1. Taxonomy (NCBI): domain Eukaryota; kingdom Metazoa; phylum Chordata; class Actinopteri; order Characiformes; family Bryconidae; genus Salminus; species Salminus brasiliensis. Next base: position 31,223,795 of record NC_132900.1, read on the forward strand.
CTTCAAATGAATGCACTCAGCTTACTTCGTTGCACCCATTGCTGACACAGATGCCAATAGAATAGGACTAATACCAGGCGTGGGCTAGTAGAGGGGTGAAAAGCCCCCCAGCAGCATTGAGCTGTGGAGCAGTGGAAGAACTGTGTTCTCTGGAGTGATGGTGGTGGAGCTCCATTCAATGCTTTTGTCAAGGATGCATTGAGTTGGGGAGCTTACTCTAGCTCTTGTTGCTGAATGCAAGCAAATCCTTACGGCAGTGATCCTCCAAAGTCTAGTAGAATCTAGCAGCCTTCTTCCCTGGACAGTAGAGACGGTTACTCCAAGAAAAGCAGGAGAAACTCTTTTTAATAGTTAAGAAACAGTGAATGAGCAGGTGTCCCAATACTTTTGCCCATTCTGAACAGCTGCCACTTTCTATAACTGATGTCATTCTAATTGAGGTGGCTCTCTATCTCCTTCTATGCTTCTTCTCCTAATACTAACACTGCTTCCATTGCTCCTTTATCTCAGCACTGATCAAGTCTTTCATGACTACATTCAGACCTAAACATCATCACAAATCTGTGGACAGACCTCAAAACAGCAGAGCAGTCAGACGACTCAGTAAATCCACAGAACCTGAAGCCATCTGCAGGAAGAGTGGGTGAAGAGGGGGGCGTCAGTATACGCAGAAGTATTCATATAAGGTTTATTACAGGTCAGACTGGCTAAACTCTACTCTACTCTGCCTGAATGTAGTCTGAGATGTGTTGAAAGATGAGTCTTGATCAGTGCTTAGATAAAGGAGCAATAGAAGCAGTGTTCGTATTATGAGACGCAGCATAAAAGGAGAGGGAGGGAGGGAGAAAGGGAGGGGGCGAGAGAGAGGAGGGGAGAGAGAGGGAGGCTGAAAGCCGTCTGGCTCTCTTCTCGATACCGCAGGAGTCCTCGGTGGAGCTCAGTCTTCCTTGGCTTTTGTTTTTGTGTTTGTTTTTGTTTGTTTGTTTCACATCAGTGGTTTCAAGTTCAGCTGGCAAGCAGACACGCCTGCTGATACCACAAAAAGAGAACGCGTGTGTGTGTGTGTGTGTGTGTGTGTGCACTTCTCAAATGCTCATTGTCTTTTCCTTTTCTTCTGATCATTAGTGACTGACTGAAGAATGAAGAGCAAATAGATTATCTAGCTGTCTGTCTGTCTATATCTAGCTGTCTGTCTGTCTATCTATATATCAATAAATCTGTCTGTCTGTCTGTCTCTCTATCTGTCTGTTCACTTTCTGCTTAATACATATATCCACCATATAGGTCTATCTGTCTATCTATTTGTCTGTCTGTCTGTCTGTCTATCTATCTATCTGTCTATCTATCTGTCTGTCTATCTACCTATCTATCTATCTATCTATCTATCTATCTATCTATCTATCTATCTAGCTGTCTGTCTATCTATCTATCTATCTATCTACCTATCTATCTATCTATCTATCTGTCTGTCTATCTATCTATCTATCTACCTATCTATCTATCTATCTATCTATCTATCTAGCTGTCCGTCTGTCTGTCTATCTATATATCAATCAATTAATCAATAAATCTGTCTGTCTCTATCTGTCTGTTCACTTGCTGCTTAATACATACATCCACCATATAGGTCTATCTGTCTGTCTGTCTATCTAACTAATTATCTATCTATCTATCTATCTATCTATCTATCTATCTATCTATCTATCTATCTATCTATCTATCTATCTATCTATCTATCTATCTGTCTGTCTGTCTGTCTGTCTGTCTGTCTCTCTAGCTACAGATGCACACAGATGGAAAACGAGGTCTGACATCTTTATCTTCATCACCTTCAGGAACTGACTGTTCACTCGCTGCCTAATACATAGATCCACCATACAGGTAATCAGTGTAGCGGCTGATCTCGTTCTGGCGTGTTTATGTCTTTAGGGTAAATGAATAAGATCACATCTTAAAACGACAAGTAAGTGAAACTAAATATTGAGACACGAGACATCAAGTGCTTTTCTGCAGCTTGTGGTTTGGAGCTTTTTGGAGCTTGTGGTTAGAGGCTTTCTGTAGAGCAGAGCTTGAGTGGGTATGGTTCTCCTTACAGTCCTCTCTGGGTAATGGGCTGAGTGATTGGAGGGTTTGGTTACAGGGCTTTCAGAGTGTGTGATGCTGCTGGGAAAATTTCACCCAGAAATACTTGACATACTTGCTTCATTTCAAAGCAGCTCTCACCCACAGATCTCAGAGCACTGCTTAGTGAATATCTTATACACCTGACAGAAATATAGGTTGGCGTGTGGCCATTTAGTGATTTAAAAACCAGTAAGAAGATCAAAACCAATCTAAAACCTGACAGGTAACCAGTGTAGAGTTCTCACAAGTGGAGTGATCGGATCTCTTGTCATCAAGCATGCTACAGAGTTCTATACGAGCTGTAGTTTTGAGGAATTTCTTAGGAGCTCCAGACTCCTACGTTACAGCCTGACAGTGACAAAAGCATGTATTAAGAGTTCTGTGTCATTATGGGATTGAATCAGTCAAACTGAGCAATAGTTCCTAGGTGGTAAAAGGCTGTTTTTATAACCGTCAAAACCTCTCAGAGCAGATTTATTAAACTGTTTTAGTTCAGTGCTGTCCGTGGTCCTGAACCACACAGCCATGGTAGGATCACAGTATCACAGTGGCTACCTTGCGCTGGACTGTAATCCATCTGTTGAAGTACAGTTGATAATAGGTATCCTCTAGCTCTTCGTTTTCTGCCCATTTCTGACCACAGAGCTGCTCTGAACTGGATGTATTTTTGGGTGGGTGGACGCACCTGTGTCACATGTGTATCTTGTCAGTGTCACTGCTGGGCTAAGAGTGGTCCCTATAATACTTCCAGAGTGGTCCCATGGTCAGACACTAAGCAATGATGGATGGGAGAATAAGTCTGGAATCATAAGAATCATGAGTGGCGCAATGCTACTTTTAATAAACACATATTGTGTTACATTAATATTCACATTATGCTGTATTTAAGGGTTGTTTTAGTCTATGCTAATATCAAGCCATTATAAGGAGAGGCTACTGAGCTAGACTTTTCTGATGTAGCTAATTGAAACAAGGCCAAATGAAAGCCATTATGGCGAGTTTGGCGCAACGCTACATTACATCCAGTCTATACTAACAGTTGCATAAAAATACTAAAGAAATCTCACTCTGAATCACTGGGGAATTCCTCACAGAGCTTCCAGGCATTCAAAATACATGTCTATAATTTTTTAATGATGCTTCTATTGAAACTTAGGTACCAGTGAGTCAAGTATTGGTTGATAACAAAACTGCATCTAGGTAGATGCAGCCGAAGGAACGCTCCCATTGGATGGGATTAAGCTGAAGACCAACTGCATCAGATTAACCACCAACACAATTAGGAACTGAGACTATGGAAAAACATCACTCTAGGACATCCTGGACATCCTAGAAACACTATATGTCTAAATGTTCGTGGACACCCCTTCTAATGAATGCATTCAAATACCTTTGAGTTGCATCTATTGCTGACACAGATGTGCAAATGCACAGATGCACAGCTGGTCTAGTCCCTGTAGAGACATACTGCCAATAGAATAGGACTCTCTAGAGCAGATAAACATGATGACTCTACTGGCACCATGCTGCCTAATGCCAGGCTTGGACTAGTAGAGGGGTATAAAGCCCCCCAGCACTCAAATCTGTGTTTTGTATGTCCTGACCAGTCTCATCATTTTAAAGAAAGCCCACATTTGTGGGCGGGGCCTAGACAAGTCAGTTACACAAAATGTATGAAGAGGAGTTAACAATGAACTGATTAAAAAACCTTCAAACACTGGAAAGAGCCCCGCACTCCCCTTCATCTTCCCACCTGTCTCCATCCTCTTCAGAACCGAGGAGCCAGGGCTTAGTGCCAAGGCCCGGCTCCAGAGAGACACCAAAACACGACTGAGGCTTTCTCCTTCAACGAGATTAGCGTAGAATGAGGTCAAGAGCAAAGAACGGCTGTTCAAAGTGACTCCGACCCGAGTTAAAAGGAGGAGGAGGAAGAGAGGCCTCCTCCACGGCCTGTTTCAGAGCACTATGTCAATAGAGAGCGTGGAGCTCAGGCAGCTGGCGAGAGACATGAAAGGAGAGGGTCTTTCCTCATGCACCAAAACATCTTAACAGGGGTGGTGGAGGGGAAAGGAGAGATGCAGAATACACTTTCTTTCATTAACAAAAAATTATAATACACATTATAGTAGTAATATACACACTCAGAATGCAGAGTAATGCAGTCTGGACAGCCAATTTTCATCCAGCCAGCTTCTTATCAGTTTCTTTCTGGTCAGGGTTCGCTGTGGGTCAAGAGCCTACGGAATCATTCGGTGCAGAGCAGCAATTCCCCCTCTGGACAGGGTACCAGTCCATCACAGGGTACCACGGACAGCACCCTGCAGCAGCTGTGGACAGTAAGGACTAGTAGAGCCCAACCAGTATATAGTATCTCCATTAATATCTATTGCAAATGATGTCTCTCAATTTCCACTGATTTCTGCAGATTCTTTTGAGAACGAAGATACTGTGAATCACACAGAAACGAGGATCGGGATCACAGAGTACAGAACTGAGGCTGCTGCCGACCTGAACTGAACTCAGTGAACACACTCACACACACACACTCTTTCCCCCAATACTAGGAGACTTAAACAGCAGCCGCTGCTGTCTGTGTCCCCATTTGCACTGAAACCTGAAACTGTAAAGAGGAAGAACAGAGTAAAACACTTTGGGTGATAGCTGTGCATGCGAGACTTTTGGAGGAGCATTGCTGTGAGGATTTGATTGCATTCAGCAACAAGAGCTAGTGTCATTCCAGAGAACACAGTTCTTCCACTGCTCCACAGCTCAATGCTGGGGGGCTTCATACCCCTCTACTAGCCCACGCCTGACATTAGGCAGCATGGTGCCAATAGATCTTATCTGCTCCAGGTGATTGTTATGATAGCTACAGTTTTACATTAGGTTGAATTATCTAAATTCTGTAGAGCTCGTCTAACCTAGCAACAGTTACTAAGAAGGAATGCATTTGTGGACAGAGTATAGCCAACTATACCACAGTCAAACCTGTATACCCATCATTCAGCAGTCAGAATCATTAGCCACTGGCCATTTTATCTGAAACACCTCCCTTGCACATCTACTAACTAGCCACTTCTGCTACCACCTATGAAGGTGTAAAAACTAGCCCATCTGTTGTCAGTCAGTCACTGGTCAGTTTCAGACCACTGTGTGTGTGCATTTGCACATCTATGTCAGCAAAGGGTGCAACCTCAAGTAGCTGAATGTATTCATTAGATGGGGTGTCATCACGGAAAAAAACATCACGGAAGCTGTAGCGTTTTACTGACATGTGTCTTCAGGCCGCTCGGCCCACCTCTGGACTGCAGGAGGAGTGTGCGTGTGTGTGAAGCTGCACAGCGGAGGCTGTATAAAGGGAAGTGTCTGTGTGAGCTGGAGGCTCTGATATCTGACAATCTGCTTTACAGCAGACCTTTAAAACGCCCAGAACCCAGACGGCACCATCAATCTCAGTGATGACCACTCATGGTGGGAATACCGCAGAATACTGTGTGTGTGTTAGGGAGGGGGGTTGATTCATTCGCTACATTAAACTGTGGACAGGAGGGTAGAGCCCCTCATAAAGTTGCCCACCACACACACACACATTCGACCTGTTGACACCAGCACTGCCTCGATTCAATCACGTTAGCTGTTAGCATGTAAATACACCAACACAGCAAGGTCATCAGCTTACACACACACACACACACACACACACAAACTGATAATAAACTCATGCACTCCTGAATTCCGAAGAAGAAAGGAAGGAAAGAAGGAAGGAAGGGAAGAAAAATGGAAAGAAAGAAGAAAGGAAGAAAAGAAAGAAGAAAGGAAAGAAGAAAGGAAGGAAAGAAAGAAGAAAGGAAGGAAAGAAAGAAGAAAGGAAAGAAGAAAGGAAGGAAAGAAAGAAAAAGGAAAGAAAGAAGAAAGAAAGAAGAAAGGAAGAATGAAAGAAGAAAGAAAAGAAGAAAGGAAGGAAAGAAAGAAGAAAGGAAAGAAGAAAGGAAGGAAAGAAAGAAGGAAAGAAAGAAGAAAGGAAAGAAGAAAGGACGACTGGACAGAGAAAGAGTGAGAGAGAGAGAGAGTGAGAGAGAGAGAGAGTGAGAGAGAGAGAGATGAATAATGCAGAAGCTAAATCAACAGATTCTCTCTCTCTCTCTCTCTCTCTCTCACTCACTTCAGTAGATGAAAAGGCTGTTTAAGTGCTCTCTCGCGCGGCCCTGCACTTTCAGCAGACTCTCCACGTCTGAGAAGGAGATGAGGTCAACAATCAGGGAGGCGCTTTTCCACAGCTTAATACCAAACATCCACACTGAAGGAAATCTAATCTACCACTTCACATCAGTCTCTCTCACTCTCTCTCTCACTCTCTCTCTCTCTCTCACTCAGTAGTTGCTATGGTCTCCTAGGTGGTTGCTATGGTGTTATTATATGTATGCTAAATAGTTGCTTGGTGGTTAATAAAAATGTTGCTGGGGTTGCTTTAGTGTTGCTAAGAGGTTGCTATTGTGTCGCTAGGTGATTGCTATGATATCCCAGATGATTGTTATGATGAAAAAACTCTATAAACCACAAAAGCAACTCCATGGCAACCAATTTATCTACATTTTTCCATTAAGCTGAATGATCTGCATACTATAAAGCTTCTCCAACCTAGCAACAGTCACTAAGAAGGAATGCCTTTGTGGAATATGGCCAATTATACCACAGTCAAACCTATATACACATACCATTAGCAGTCAAAATGATTTACACACACTGGACACTTTATTAGAAACACCTTTTTTGTATATGTGTACAATTTAGTCTGTGTGTTATCAGCCACCCAGACCACAGGTTCTCAGCACTGCGACGCAGCTAGTTTGAGAGAGATCAACCACCCAAATGCAGCCAGAACTGACCACTGATGAGGGGATAGGGTAATTGTGCATCGGCATATAAGCTACAGTCTCTAATGTTACACTAGCATTTCTAATAAAGTGTCCGGTCAGTGTATAGTGTAGTAGAAGTGCTTATTAGTACTAACATTACAGCCAGCAACTGCAGAAGGTCACCCATCAGTGAAACTCATTTACGACGTCAACTACAGCTACAAATGTTCACGGCTACGCATCCCTTTAGTCAAGGCACAGCCTTCTATAATGCACATATAACGCTACATTAACTTTCATCACTTCCCGGCCCTTAACATCAGCAGGGTAGGAGGCCTTCAGACAGACTGGATAACCACACAGGAGTTTATACACATTATGCAAACACTGAGTTACAAATGAACACTCGTATACCTCAGAGACGCAAGACATCAGTCATACAGCGGCGGTTCAGTTCATACCCACTGTGCCCAGAAAGAAAGGAAGCAGGAACAGGGAGGTTCAAAGAAAGAGAAGACTGCAAGAATGAAAGAAAGAAAGAAGTGATGGTTAAAAGCATAAAGGGAGAGAAATGAAGAACAAAATGAAGAAAGAGTGCTGAAACAGAGTAAGAGAGTAAATAAATAAGTACAGTGTGAATAAAAAAAAGAAAACAGAAATAAGAATAAAAAGTGGGGAAATGAGCTACAGAGGACGCTGAAGAAGCAGACGAGTAAAGAAAAAGGCTGGAGAGAAGGAAAAAATAAAGGAAGACAAAGACAATGAGAATAAAAACAAAACAAAAAAGAATATGTTAAAAAAGAAGTGCTGAAAAAAAGCTGAGAGATCATAGAGAGCCGAGACAGCAGAGAGAGCTGAGAGAGCCAAGACAGCAGAGACAGCTGAGAAAGCTGAGAGAGCTGAGAGAGCTGAGAGAGAAGGTGAGAGCTGGAGAGAGAAGGCGAGAGCTGGAGAAAGCTGAGAGAAAAGGTGAGAGCTGGAGAAAGCTGAGAAAGGAGAGCTGGAGAAAGCTGAGAGAGAAGGTGAGAGCTGGAGAAAGCTGAGAGAGAAGGTGAGAGCTGGAGAAAGCTGAGAGAGAAGGCGAGAGCTGGAGAAAGCTGAGAGAAAAGGTGAGAGCTGGAGAAAGCTGAGAGAGGAGAGCTGGAGAAAGCTGAGAGAGAAGGGGAGAGCTGGAGAAAGCTGAGAGAGAAGGTGAGAGCTAAAGAGAGCTGAGAGAGAAGGCGAGAGCTGGAGAAAGCTGAGAGAGAAGGCGAGAGCTGGAGAAAGCTGAGAGAGAAGGTGAGAGCTGGAGAAAGCTGAGTAAGCTGAGAGAGCAGAGAGGGCAGAGAGAGAAGGCGAGAGCTGGAGAAAGCTGAGAGAGAAGGCGAGAGCTGGAGAAAGCTGAGAGAGGAGAGCTGGAGAAAGCTGAGAGAGAAGGTGAGAGCTGGAGAAAGCTGAGAGAGAAGGTGAGAGCTAAAGAGAGCTGAGAGAGAAGGTGAGAGCTACAGAGAGCTGAGAGAGAAGGTGAGAGCTAAAGAGAGCTGAGAGAGAAGGTGAGAGCTAAAGAGAGCTGAAAGAGAAGGCGAGAGCTGGAGAAAGCTGAGAGAGAAGGCGAGAGCTGGAGAAAGCTGAGAGAGAAGGGGAGAGCTGGAGAAAGCTGAGTAAGCTGAGAGAGCAGAGAGGGCAGAGAGAGAAGGCGAGAGCTGGAAAAAGCTGAGAGAGAAGGCGAGAGCTGGAGAAAGCTGAGAGAGGAGAGCTGGAGAAAGCTGAGAGAGAAGGTGAGAGCTGGAGAAAGCTGAGAGAGAAGGTGAGAGCTACAGAGAGCTGAGAGAGAAGGTGAGAGCTAAAGAGAGCTGAGAGAGATGGTGAGAGCTAAAGAGAGCTGAAAGAGAAGGTGAGAGCTGGAGAAAGCTGAGAGAGAAGGCGAGAGCTAGAGAAAGCTGAGAGAGAAGGCGAGAGCTGGAGAAAGCTGAGAGAGGAGAGCTGGAGAAAGCTGAGAGAGAAGGTGAGAGCTGGAGAAAGCTGAGAGAGGAGAGCTGGAGAAAGCTGAGAGAGAAGGTGAGAGCTAAAGAGAGCTGAGAGAGAAGGTGAGAGCTAAAGAGAGCTGAGAGAGATAGTGAGAGCTAAAGAGAGCTGAGAGAGAAGGCGAGAGCTAAAGAGAGCTGAAAGAGAAGGTGAGAGCTGGAGAAAGCTGAGAGAGAAGGCGAGAGCTGGAGAAAGCTGAGAGAGAAGGGGAGAGCTGGAGAAAGCTGAGAGAGAAGGTGAGAGCTAAAGAGAGCTGAGAGAGAAGGTGAGAGCTAAAGAGAGCTGAGAGAGAAGGTGAGAGCTAAAGAGAGCTGAAAGAGAAGGTGAGAGCTGGAGAAAGCTGAGAGAGAAGGCGAGAGCTGGAGAAAGCTGAGAGAGAAGGGGAGAGCTGGAGAAAGCTGAGAGAGAAGGCGAGAGCTGGAGAAAGCTGAGAGAGAAGGTGAGAGCTGGAGAAAGCTGAGAGAGAAGGCGAGAGCTGGAGAAAGCTGAGAGAGAAGGCGAGAGCTAAAGAGAGCTGAGAGAGAAGGCGAGAGCTGGAGAAAGCTGAGAGAGAAGGTGAGAGCTGGAGAAAGCTGAGAGAGAAGGCGAGAGCTGGAGAAAGCTGAGAGGGAAGGCGAGAGCTGAAGAACGGTATAGCAGCTCTTTCTCAGTGATGGTGTCGGATAGATGTTTTTGTGTGAGGTCCCCTTTGCCGGCGACAGTAACTATAGCAACCGAACAGAGAGACCACTGGATTCAACAGAGAGAGCTGGAGAGAAAAGGGGGTGGAGGGGGTGAGCAAGCACCAGCTGAGACAAGAGGGGTAAGGTCAGCTTTGGTTTACATGAATATAACACACACATATGTATACACACACACGCATGTACACACATACACACACACACACACAAAGGTACGCCTATAGACTTAGAGGAAATTACTGACCCTATTACCTCTGGGCATGGACAGGTGTACTGAAGCACCTGCTATGAAGTTAATTAGATATACCTACCACTCACACCTGTGCACTGATTTATACACAAACACATGATCACACACACACACACACACACACACACATGCTGTCCCTCAGATGTCTGGGAGCACTTTGTCTTTTTCCAGTTTCACACAGAGATCACTAATGCCAGACATGGCTTAGTAGAGGAGTCTAAAGCCCACCAGCATTGAGATGTGGAGCAGTGGAGGAACTGTAATCATCATCCAACTGCCTGATCTCACTAACACTCTTGTTGCAGAATGCAATCAAATCCTCACAGCAGTGCTCCTACTAAATCTAGTAGAAAGCTTTTTTCTCTGAACAGTAGAGACAGTTACTCTTGTTACCCTTCATTTCAGAAGAAACAATGAATGACCAAGTGTCCCAATACTTTTGTCCTATATGGTTTTCCCTCTGTGTATCTACTTTCTATCCAAAATGGTCATAGCTGCTCTATTCCCCCTAGCTCCATCCTGTGGTGTAACCTCCCTCGGCTAACAGTTAATGTGTGTGTGTGTGTGTGTACGCATGAATCAGAGAGTAAGTGAGAGAGGGAGAGAGAGCTATTAAAACGTAAACTGAGATATCCCTCGGGATGCACATCCACACACCTACACCACCCTCCTGCTGCCTCTGTCTCTCACACACATGCCCAAAGTGAATGGTTAGGACATAAGCAGGGGTGCAGTGGAAGTATAGGGGACACTAAAAACATGCTGTGTTGTTTTATGGCCCATGTTATGCCTTTTTTCCCTTCAGGGGTGACATTCAATTTATATATATTTTGGTAGGCCTGCAGTACTGTGTACATCAGCGCTATTGGACAGGCCAGTATATCACTGGAATTAAACGCCTATGGGCAGTTAAAACTGTCGCCATAAACAGCGCGGCCGCACGACCGCGGTTCCCCTCCCTCTCTCCCGCCCAGCCTTCCTTACTCTCCAGAGCTAGAGATGTGTAGAGAAGCCTGGACGCATACTTAAGTAAAAGCTGTTCCTTTGGAACTTCAGCTGAACTTCAGCTGAACTTCAGCGGAACTTCAGTGGAACTTCAGTGGAACTTCAGTGGAACTTCAGCTGAACTTCAGTGGAACTTCAGCTGAACTTCAGTGGAACTTCAGCGGAACAATCATCTGTTATTTGGTCTAACGTGAAAGGCTAAACCAGTACAGACACTGACAACGGTCTCTGCTAGTTGGCTGCTATGGTGTTGCTACATGGTTACTATGGTATTCCTAGTGATTTCTATAATGTTGCTAGTTGGTTGCATCGGTGTTCCTAAGTGGTTCTATTATCCCAGGTGGTTGCTATAGGGTTGCTAAGATGTTGCTATGGTATTCCAGTTGGCCCCTACGGTGTTGCCTGCTGGTTGCTTTGGTGTTGCTGGACTGTTGCTATAAGGTTGATGGGTGGTTGATATAGTGTTGCTAGGTAGTCACTCCAGTGTTGCTGTGTTATCCCAGTTGGCTGCTATGATGTTGCTAGCTAGTTGCTTTAGTGTTACTGTGTTACTGTTGCTATAGGGTTGCTGTGTTGCTAGGTAGTCACTATAGTGTTGCTGCTAGTTGCTATGTGGTTACTAGGGTATTCCAGGTGGTGTTGCTAGCTGGTTTTCATGGTCTTGCTAAGTGGTTGCTAGATGGATGCTATGGTGTGGCTGTGTGGTTGCTCAGGTGGTTGCTATGGTGTCCCAGTTAGCTGCTATGGTGTTGCTAGCTGGCTGCTTTGGTGTTGCTAAGGAGTTGCTGCATAGTCACATGTTATCCCAGGTGGCTGATGTGGTTGCTATGTGATATGATACTCTATTATTTATAGAAATCTACAAAATTCAGGCTGTTGTGTTTCAGCTATGTGACACCGTTCCCGTTTTTAACAGATCACAGCGAGGCTTTCACTACCAGCAAACGTAAATCATCACGGACAAAAGTATTAAAAAAATATCGCAGCTCTGCTGCAGGTTAATTGCAGGGCGAGACACACAATGGGCGCTAAAGAGATGGGAGGGGCGCGGCACGTTGCGCTCGTTCTTGCTGCACTGGCCGTACTTGGACACCGATTGCTGTCTGTGTGCCTCACACCCTATTGTGCGAGTGATTAGCCTGAGCACCGCAGGGCTGTGAAGTATAGTTCACCGCCTGCTGCTCGGCCAGCCTTAAGAATACACTGCGGCTCCTGGGTTGATAGCCTGAAACACAGCAACGCCGCTGTGAAGTGAGGGAAACAGTGGGCAGGTTCTACATGTGAGTGAAACCCGGTCATCTCAATAGCTTGCAGTGGCACTGACTGGAGAGCAGGTTTCAGATTTCTTACGGTGCAAATGAGGTCAGAGCTCACCAGTGGCATAGCCTGTGGGGTGGTCAAGGTGGTAGAGGTTTTTTTTTGTTTTGTTTTTCACACCCAGTCACCTGGGGGAAAGATGGAATCAAAATTGTTATATATTTTTAATACATTTTAATAACAACTTCTACAAATCTGTTAAATACTTATTTGTGAGTGTCGTTCACATTTGCGATTCTTTTGATCTAACATGAAAGGATAAACATCAAAATTCAGAGATGTGTGATGGTGTGATCATCACAAACCAGTTCAGACACTGACAACTGTCTCTGCTGCAATGGAATTGGCTGCAATAGTGTTGCTATGTGGTTGCTATGGTATTCCTGGTTTCTATAGTGTTGCTACGTGGCTGCTATGGTATTGCTAGAGTGCAATAAGAGTTCAACATCTAGTGTTGCTAGGTAGTCATGAGAGTGGTTGCTATGGTCTCCCACTTGACTGCGATGGTGTTGCTAGCTGGTTGCTTTGGTGTTGCTATGTAGTTACTAGGGTATTCCACGTGGTACCTATGGTGTTGCAAGCTGGTTGTCATGATCTTGCTTTTGATCTAACATAAAATGATAAACCTCACAATTCAGAGGTGTGAGCAATCATTACAAACCAGTACAGACACTGACAACTGTCTCTGCTGCAATGGAATTGGCGGCAATGGTGTTGCTATGTGGTGTGCTATGGTATTCCAGATGGTTTCTAAGGTGTTGATAGGTGGTTGCTATATTGTTACCGTGTTATCCCAAGTGGTTACTATGTTGTTGCTAAGTGCTTGATATGATATCCCAGGTGTTTGCTATGGTATCCTAGTTGGCTGCTATGGTTTTGCATGCTGGTTGCTGTGGGGTGGCTAAGTGGTTGCTATGTGGTATCTAGGTTATTCGTTCGTAGGTTACTGTGTACAATTCCATGCACCAAACCTTAATGTCTGCTTTGACACAAACCAAAAAGAACAAGATACCATGTAGCAACACCACAGCAACCACCTAGAAACCACTTAGCAACACCAAAACAAAAAATTACCATGGTAACCATACCATGGTATACAAAAAAGAAGAACCACACAGACCCAAAAAGAACATTATATGACATATACGCCACTGCCACACGTTTCCATGGCGTTTCCCAAAATCAACCTTAACGACAAGTAATCAAAGCTGCCCCCCCAAACAAAGCGGCTGAGGATTGTAATGCAGGTCAGGGAGCAGGGAGCTCAGGCAGCCCAGAAAAGCTTGTATACAACTCACAGCTTGAAGCAATCCAATAGTGATAGTTGAACTTGGGCAGTGTGTGTGTGTGTGTGTGTGTGTGTCAGCAGTGTCTCTGCAGTGTGGATGAGATTTGCTCAGACCACTGCGGTGAGCTGGACAGTAGGCGTGCATATATACACACTCTTATTCATTCTCTGTGCAGCAGCTAGAGAGAACATCAGCCAGCTGCACGCCGCTCCCACCGTCTGTTCAGTCTCAACTCGCCCTCTCTCTCTCTCTCTCTCTCTCCTTGCATGCATTTTTATCTTGAAGACCCCTAAAACTGCCTCTCCCTCCCACCCCTTCAGTGTGCAGCTCAAACTCATGCTATCTTCACATGCCAACCAAATTATTGCGCGCTTCAATTATTGAGAACTTTGGAGAGCCTTTGAAGGATATCAAAGAGCCTCTACATACTGTTTAGAACCCTCACATGAAAAGGTTCCATATCCTACACTGCTCGTGTATTGCATCTTCCCACATGCTGCTCTATTCTGATTGGCTGTACCTCATTCGAATAGCATTTAGAGCAGAAACACGCCTAAGAACCACACCACAATACAATGAATGGGCGGGGCTAAACTATGTTAGGCTGAAAAGGCAGAGATATGCAAATGAACTGGTTTGTGTGACCCGTATAGAGAAAGACTGACTCAAAACAGGCTGTTGTTGCAGTTTAATTTCCATGTGTTTACAAACTGGAGGAGCACACTATGTGTCCAAATGTTTGTGGACACCTGCTTCTAATTAATGTCTTTAGTCAGCACACACACAGCTTGTCTAGTCTCTGTAGAGAAGAAGTACTGCCAGGTGTGGGCTGTAGAGGGGTATAAAGCCCCCAGCATTGAGCTGTGGAGCCATGAAGCTGTGTTCTCTGAAATGTTGGAACCTTAGTTGCTTGGAACGTTGGTGCTTTGATCGCTGAATGCAGTCAAATCCTCATAGCAATCAGCTATCGTCCAACATCTAGTAGAAATCCTTCTTTTAGCTAAACAGTAGAGACAGTTACTCCAACAAAAGCAGGAGAAACTCTTTTTTTCTCTTTTGATTTTGGAAGAAACAGTGAATGAGCAGGTGTCCCAATACTTTTGTCAATTTAGTGTAGCTGCTCTGGCAGCACTAAAATTTAATCTCTGTCAAGAACAGCAGTTTATTCACCCCTCATATATTCTACCATATCTGCTTTAGTCCAAGCTGTTAGCACAAATGTTTTCCAGAACTGCATGGTTTCCAACCCTCCTGTTCCAAGCTGAGGGCTGATGCCAGCTAACTGATGCAGCAGATCCAAATTCTGCAATCGCAGAAAACGGAGAACCTCACAGTTCAGTCTCACTGATTGGGCTACAGTATGTCCAGCTGAACCAATCATAATCTTAATAACCGTTATAACCTAAGACAACTGTGGCTGTGGTTGCAGTCTCTGCTTGAATGCTAGGCTAGGGCTGCACAATGTAGCGTTTTTCAGTTGTTATTAACTCTTTATAGCCTGTAGGCAGACCTACATTTAAACCCTCATAACTGCTTTACTTTCATAATTAACGTTTCATACCTTTCATAGACCCTAACATAGAACCCTGTGGAACACCACAAAACATGATAAACTGCTGGCAACTAATTCATAGTAAAAAATAACAAATAATAATAATTAATAACATATTAATATAATGATTAATAACAATTGCATACAATTATGACCATTATAATATTTATATATGCTTTTGTTAATTGGGTATATTTTATCTGTTTTTTTTCATCATGATCACCTAAACTATACAGACAAAAGTAATGGGACACCTTCTCATTCATCATTTCTTCTAAAATCAAGAGCATTAAAAGAGTCAACCCTGCTTCTGTTGGAGTAACTGTCTCTACTGTCCAGAGAAGAAGACTTTCTACTAGATTTTGGAGGATGGAGCATTGCTGTGAGGATTTGATTGCATGTGTTTTGCATTGCATTCAGCGACAAGAGCTAGAGAGTCAGTGAGGTCAGGGTGCTGGATGATGATCACCACCCCAACTCATCATTCCCAACTCATCCCAAAAGTACTGGATGAAGCTCCACCACCATCATTCCAGAGAAAACTGGAAACTGCTCCACAGCTCAATGCCCAAATGTTTGTGGACACCTCACTTCTTCTAACGAACCCTTCTAATAAATGCATTCAGCTACTTTAAGCTGCACCCATTGTTTACACAGATGTGCAAATGTACACACACACACACAGCTTGTCCAGTCTCTGAAGAGGAGTATTGCCTATAGAAAAAAGGACTCTCTGGAGCAGATTAACATGAATTATGAAACCTGAAGCATGGGCTAGAGGAGCATAAATACTTTTGGGATGGTGATCACCTCACCCAACATCCTGGCCTCTAGCTCTTGTTGCTGAATGCAATCTAATCCTCACAGCAATGCAGAGTGCTTCAAAATCTAGTAGAAAGTCTTCTTCTCTGGACAATAGAGACAGTTACTCCAACAGAAGTAGGATCAGCTCTTTTTAATACCCTTGATTTCACAAGAAACAGTGAATGAGCAGGTGTCCCAATACTTTTGTCCTTAGAAGAAAACTGTTAAAAGTGGATTGTGCGATGATTAGTTGAAACTCAAGCATTATGACTATAACAAGGGGTTTCTACGACTTGGTCTGAACAGCAGTGAACACTCTGCTACTTCAGCTGAATGGGACGGCTGACTGTTAGGTAGCCCATTAGGGTGCAGTTCTACGCTTAGAAGCTATATAACACAGTGCATCACAACAATACACCTGGGTCCAATCGGCAATTACCTGAAATTTCGGCAAGAGACATCAAAATCAATGAGCGAGGCTTTAAACTATAAACTCTCATTACATTTTAATAAGCTATAACCGTGAGTAAAGGCAGGCTAAATTGAAATGACTGATCAGGCCACAGTAAATCTTAGAGTAAATAAGAAAGTTGTTAGGAAGGGATTAGAGGTGGCAGCAGAGGAGGAAAGAGATCAGCGCTGTGTCAGAGAGTGTGTGAGTGTGTGTGTGCTTGTGTGTGTGAGGGAGAGAGGGAAAGAGAGTTCTGGCCTCAGCTGAGTGACAGACAGGTCATTATAATTCCCCTGCTCCTCTGCTACAACAGATGGCCTCATTCCAGCACTGCTCAATGAGAGTCAATTTAACAGCTTCCAGATTAGCATGAATTGTGTGTGTGTGTGTGTGTGTGTGTGTGTGTGTGTAGTGGAGAGCGAGACAAAACAAGATAAAAAAGAAAAAACTCCCAAAGTTGAAAAAACCCTAAAATCGATGTTTAATACGTACACTAAATTGACAAAAGTATTGGGACACCTGCTCATTCATTGTTTCTCCTGAAATGAAGGGTATTAGAAGAGTTTCTCCTGCTTTTGTTGAAGTAACTGTCTCTACTGTCCAGGGATGAAGGCGGAGGAGGAACATTGCTGTGAGGATGTGATTGCATTCAGTGACAAGAGTTAGAATTGGTGAGGTCAGGATGTTGGACGATCACCACCCCACCTCTTCATCCCCAACTCCCCAACTCATCCCAGAAGTACTGAATGGCGCTTCTTCTTTCATCATTCCAGAGAACACAGTTCTTCCACTGCTCCAAAGCTCAATGCTGGGGGGGGGGCTTTATACCCCTCTCCTAGCCCACGCCTGGCTAGATAGGTGCATGGTGTTTATCTACTCCAGTATTCTATATTCTATTGGCAGTACTTCTTCTCTACAGGGACTAGACAGGCTGTGTGTGTGTGTGTGTGTGCATTTGTAAATCTGTCTCAGCAATAGGTGCAACTTAAAGTAGCTGAATGTATTCATTAGAAGGGGTGTCCACAAACTTTTGGACATATTGTGTATCAGTGTAGGACATGGCACATGATGGTAAAGACTTACCCAGGTAAGAGAAGTGGATTAGAAACAGTAGTTAGCTGAGGGTGTGTATGTGTGTGTGTGTGTGTGTGTGTGTGTGTGTGTATCTCATTCTCCATCTGTATGTGTGCATGTCTTTGTTTCTTTCAGCTGCTGCTGAGCAGACGGGTCGCTGTCCAGGCAGGAAAAGGCACAAAACTCATATCTGTCTGCTCCGTACTGATAAGCTTCCCTCATTCTGCATGCATGCGTGTGTATAAGTGTGTGTGTGTATGTGTTTCTCACAGCCCAGGCCAAACCTAATCATACTTTAAGAGGGCACAGACACGATGACTGTGAAACAGCAGCACTCAGAGGCGCAAACACACACACACACACACATTCTGCATGCACACACACACACACACAGACAGACTCAGACAGTACTTCCACTCTAAAGGTCTGCAATAAAACTACCCCTGGTTTAAGAAGCACAATCTCCCCACCTCAATGCAAAGACACATCTTTGATTGACAGCTGCTGTCACCACAGCAATGCAGGTAATTTAAGCCAGCAGCATTCTGCAGCCTTTCCACCTTAAATCAGCAGCTTCAGGATCACGGTGCTGCTCCACTGACTGTATCAGGGAGGACAGCGTCTCTAGCGCTGCTACTCCGGGCTCAGAGCGCTGCTAACTGCACTATGGAGCTCTGGTGAAGCGAGCAGGACGGCGCTCTCCAGAACTGTGAGCGTAGTGCAGCATAACCCATAGAGTCATATTAGTGTCCAATCCTGTAGTATTACTCTACCCCCTCAGTCCACATGCTGCTCTACCTTTCAGTGACGCTTCTGGAGCTCTCTCAGCTTGTCCAGAAATGCATGTGTAATGCACAAGCACCTCAACGTGTGGATTACACAACACCACACTTGACTTTAGGGGGAGCCCAGGAGCAAACATCATTTCACTCATCATACAATGGGGAGAACAAGTATTTGATACACTGCTGATTTTTCAGGTTTTCCCACTTGCAAAGCATGTAGAAGACTGTAATGTTTATCATAGGTACTCTTCAACTGTGAGTGATGGAATCTAAAACAAAAATCCAGAAAAATACATTGTATGATTTTTAAATAATTAATTTCCATTTTATTGTGGGAAATAAGTATTTGATACACCAGAAAAAGAAACTTAATATTTGGTACAGAAACCTTTGTTTGCAATTACAGAGATGAGACGTTTCCTGTAGTTCTTGACAAGGTTTGCACACACTGCAGCAGGGATTTTGGCCCACTCCTCCATACAGATCTCCTCCAGAGCCTTCAGGTTTCGTGGCTGTCGCTGGGCCACACAGACTTTAAGCTCCCTCCAAAGATTTTCTATTGGATTCAGGTCTGGAGACTGGCTAGGCCACTCCAGGACCTTAAGATGTTTCCTACGGAGCCACTCTTTAGTTGCCCTGGCTGTGTGTTTTGGGTCGTTATCATGCTGGAAGACCCAGCCACGACCCATCTTCAGTGCTCTTACTGAGGGAAGGAGGTTGTTGGCCAAAATCTCACGATACATGGCCCCATCCATCCTTCCCACAATACGGTGCAGTCGTCCTGTCCCCTTTGCAGAAAAGCATCCCCAAAGAATGATGTTTCCACCGCCATGCTTCACGGTTGGGATGGTGTTCTTGGGGTTGTACTCATCATTCTTCTTCCTCCAAACATGACGAGTGGAGTTTAAACCAAAAAGTTCTATTTTTGTCTCATCAGACCACATGACCTTCTCCCATTCCTCCTCTGGATCATTCAGATGGTCATTTGCAAACTTCAGACGGGCTTTGACATGCGTTGGCTTGAGGAAGGGCACCTTGCGTGCACTGCAGTGTTACTGATTGTTTTCTTTGAGACTGTGGTCCCAGCTCTATTCAGGTCATTGACCAGGTCCTGCCGTGTAATTCTGGGCTCATTCCTCACCTTCCTCAAGATCATTGATGCTCCACAAGGTGAGATCTTGCATGGCGCCCCAGACCGAGGGAGATTATCCGTTATTTTGCATTTCTTCCATTTTCTAATAATTGCACCAACAGTTGTTGCCTTCTCACCAAGCTGCTTGCCTATTGTCCTGTAGCCCATCCCAGCCTTGTGCAGGTCTACAATTTTATCCCTGATGTCCTTACAAAGCTCTCTGGTCTTGGGCATTGTGGAGATGCTGGAGTCTGACTGATTGAGTGTGTGGACAGGTGTCTTTTATACAGGTAACGAGTTCAAACAGGTGCAGTTAATACAGGTAATGAGTGGAGAACAGGAGGGCTTCTTAAAGAAGAAGTAACATGTCTGTGAGAGCCAAAATTCTTACTGGTTGATAGATGATCAAATACTTATTTCCCACAATAAAATGGAAATTAATTATTTAAAAATCATACAATGTATTTTTCTGGATTTTTGTTTTAGATTCCATCACTCACAGTTGAAGAGTACCTATGATAAACATTACAGTCTTCTACATGCTTTGCAAGTGGAAAAACCTGAAAAATCAGCAGTGTATCAAATACTTGTTCTCTCCACTGTATTTATTTAGATGCAGATGTTTTTGGTATTTAGGTTGAGGGAGCAGTCTAAAGTTTGGTTATTTTTTGCAAAAGCAATGTGTAGCTATAGCCTATTTTAGAAAATGCATTAGTAATAAATAAATAATTGTAAACCACTGGTTCTTACAGTGTAGCATTTACTTCCTATCCATTTGTATCCACCTTACCCCAATCACTGACAGCATATTTTTTGGGTGGTGGATAATTCTCTGCACAGTAGTGACCAGGTAGTGGTAGCATGGTAGTGTGTATAATGCTGGTATGAGTGTATGAAGCACAGCAGTGTTGATAGTTCACCCAGACATAATCAGCCATGTACCTCTATTTTTACAGTTCATACAGGGTTTCCAATAAAGTGGCCAGACTTGTATAATTGTATAATTAACTGGTATTTAATTGGTAGTGTGAATTGCCCTAAAGTGGGCACCTAAGCTCTATTGGCTGGTGAGGTCAGGATGTTGGACGATCACCACCCCTGAATGTATTCATTAGAAGGGGTGTCCACAAACTTTTGGACATATACTGAAAGTCATAAAACTAGGGGTTAACACAAGCTGTAGTGGTACATCATCAAAATCACACGACATCTCAAAAAGGACCATCAGTGCAAAATAATTATTCAATATAATTCATTTAATATAGTAACTTTACCCATCCCTAAACTTCACAAATTCATAATAATACCCAGAATCTCATTCTATACCTCCATATCAGCCAGTTTCAGTTCCACTACCTTACGACTGGCCACTGCAGGAGCCAATCACTGGCCAATCACGCTGTACATTAACTCTGACAAGACTCTGGCAGACTGAAATGAATCACCAACTTATTTGTTGATCTAATTGCCCATCAGAATCTCCTAATGTATTTATTTGCCCACCCCTTATCTGCATGGAAATGGAGCCTCCTCCAATATGTATGTAAATTAACTTTCTTATTACTGAAGCAAACATGATTGCTATCAGTGTAATCCAGCGGAACAGCAGTCAAGGTAATTGAAGAGCAGTTTAGGATGTCCTGCTGGCCAGAGGCTGCAGGCGATGCACTCGGATATGATTTTAGCGGCTTTAAGGTCAGCGATCTCTGTCCAGAGTTAAGTGTGGGCATTAAGAGGAGGCAAGTAATGCAGGTTTGGAGTCAGTGAGGAAACATCTGAGGACAAGTCGGAGGGTTGAAGAAGAACGTGGTGTCACACTGATGGAAAACTAGATGTGTTCCTAGGACTTTCAGTAACTAATGAGAGTGTACATGAGTCAGCGACAAATAGAGGACTTTAAAATGGTAATTTCAGAAACTGAATATGCAGAACTTGTTAAAATGTTACTCATGTTGTAATGCCATTACGAGATTTTACTCATTTTTACAATTATACAAATGTTGGTGGTTTTATGTTGGTGGGAAAAAAAAACAGGATTTTCAGATTGCAGATCAGGCCATGTGGGAACCCTGACTGAAATGGTGGAGATCCAGTTGAGTCCTGGAAGACCAAGAAAACCTTCTTAGAATTGCTAGAGAAGCAAATCCAAACTGTAAAAGACCTTCCGGAAGATTTAGCAGACTACTGACCACTGTTCCTGTGCCCTCTCCACACAATTCAGCATCAGAAGTTTTTTTTAAGTAACGTCTAAACAAGCTTGATGCATGTGATAGAAACAAGTCCTGTAAGTTAAAGTAGAGTTCTTTGGCTGCGATGAGCAAAGGTATGCTTGGAGAAAAGAGGGAGCAGAATTGAATGACTAGAACACCTCTCCAACTGTTAAACATGGGGTTGTGTTGCAGCCAGTGGCTGTTTACATACAGTTTACAACAGTTTAAATTAATTACCAGCAAATTATGGAATCAAACATGACACCATCTGTAATCTTGAATTTGAAACGAGGACGGCTTCTACAGCAGGATAATGATCCTTAACCCCTGTCCTGGAGGACACCCAACCCCGCCCACTACCTTCAGCTCAGGAAGGGCCTGTTTACGCAGAAAGGCTAATTACACACTGAGGTGTATTACTCAGTAACTACAGGGACTTCTGTACAAACTGGTGGGGCTGTTCTTTGATAATAGAAGTTTGTAGTTACAGTTTCGGCCCACCAGTGGACTCAAGGCTGTTAAAGGGGTTAATTAGCCAATGACCTGGATGAGTGCAGGGTAAACACTAAAATGTGCAGATCAGCGGTTCTTCAAAAACCACCGATTTAAAGCACTCTTATTATTTTTGAAGATGTGATGGAGGAGACCACTGCCTTTACTAAAGATCATCTAAAGAACCTCTTCATTACTGTGTGAATTCAGTGCTTGGACCAAAAATTAGCTAGCACATTCCAGACGTGCCCGATTTGAGACACAGGGGGAATCAGAGGCAGTGCACATTGTACATCCCACACACAGGCTCTATATAACCTTTGGCAGGTCCAATTATCTTGCCAAAGAGCTAAGGTTTTATATATATATATAAAGAGAGAGAGTGCAAGAGCTCAGCCAGAATGGTGGATAGACTAGCATATGCATAGATAGAAGGATGCTGATTAGCATATCACTGAGATAATCAGAGAGATCAGGGGTGTTCCACAGGGAAGTCAGAAATTGCGGCCTTTCAAACAGTCATCACCTCTCTCTCTCATTCTCTCTCTCTCTCTCTCTCTCTCTCATTCTCTCTCTCTCTCTCTCTCTCTCTCTCTCTCTAACACACTACTTTCCCTTGCTCACTCCCTTTTGTGCGCCGCAGTCCATTTCAACTCAATCATTCTGTGAAACATATCTTCAAGACTAGCGGTGTATCTGTAAGAGCAAAAGCACGCTGCGTCTTTCGCGTCTATTCGCTGGAGAAATGAGCTTTTTGTGATCCACCACGTCGTGCTGAATTGAACAGATACCGCCGTCACATTGTGAGTCTGACCATTGTCCTCCGATCCACGAACGGGACATAATAGCTTGTCCGAACAAGGCGAGGATTTGTAGCGTGCCTCTTTCTCTTTCTCTCGCTCACACTCTCTATCTCTCTCTCTCTCTCTCTCTCTCACTTGCACGCAATTACTGCTAATAAATTGTTTCTCAATGGGTCATAAATTGCACGTAAAATGTTTTGAATGGCCGCTACAGCCGCGGATGTGATGTTAATAGAGGGCTCATAAACCTGGCAGTAAATAAAAGACAAGGCCTTTATGAGGAGCGCCTCTCTTAATGTGGGGAGCAGTGATGTAGAGGGGGCTTGAAGGGGTAGAGTGGGTTCTTTACTGTACCAGGACCTAATTCAGAGAAAATGTCATAGGTTCCTGCAAAGCACCTACTAAACTTGCTCACTCACCCATGCTCAACATTCTAAGACTGCGCAAGGGGGCGCTATTTGTACGAAAATAGTCTTTGGTGCTTTGCATTAATGACACTGTGAGGCTAATAACACACACACACACACACACTTTCACCCTGTTCTTCAATGGTCAGGATCCCTCAGGACAGACCACCACAGAGCAGACTGTAGTATTTGGATGGTGGGTCATTCTCAGCACTGCAGTGGTGCTGGCTGACATGGTGGTGGGGAGTGTGTTAGTAGTGTGTGTGTTGGCTGGTGGTACGAGTGGATCAGACACAGCAGTGCTGCTGGAGTGCTTAAACACTGTGTCTGTCCACTCACTGTCCACTCTATTAGACGCTCCTACCTAGCTGGTCCCTCCTGTAGACATAAAGTCAGAGACAGGTGCTCGTCTGCTGCTGCACAGTATGTGTTGGTCATCCTCTAGTCCTTCATCAGTGCCCACAGGACGCTGGATATTTCTGGTTGGTGGACTATTCTCAGTCCAGCAGCACTACTTTGTCGGATCCTCTCGTACCACCAGTGCAACACACACTACGAACACACTCGCCACCACCATGTCAGTCAGTGTCGAGAATGTGGCCAGTTCTGAGAATGACCCACCACCCAAATACTACAGTCTGCTCTGCGGTGGTCCGTCTTGTGGGGTCCTGCCCATTGAAGAACTGGGTGAAAGGATGCTGATATATTAGGCCGAGTTCATTCCAAAATGTTATAATCTTGTGATATGACTGTGTGTAAATATATAAAATCGTGGTCAATGTAGGTCTGTTGTAGGATACATTCACAGCAGCCAGCAGTGAGGTTGAAGATCGGTGGGATTTTGCTTTAGCAGCTTATGATGAGACTTCTCTGTAATTATACTGGCTTCAGCTCTACAGACCTCCAAAGCCTTGGCAGCACTGACATTCCGAACCGACTGAACATGTTGTTTAAATGTGGTTTGAATGTTATTTCAATGTTGAGATCTCATTATTTCCCCAAGTTCACACATCTCCTAAGGGCAAAACTGCTCGAGGACAGAACAGTAACATCAATTAAGCTTCAGCATTTGAGTCAATTATCCGCAGCAGTCCAGAGATCTTGCATTAAATCCTGAGAAAGGAGCTAATGGGGTATCCTGGTAGTCCGAGATGAGGGCCAGAGTTAGCGTATTGAGTACCTGACAGTGTGACTTAGACCTGTCCTTCACTGACTACGACTTGACTTGGACGACTAAAGATGAGTAAATTAATAAAGCCTTCAGGGTCTGACCTTGTGTGTCTTTGACTGTCAGTTGGACTATGAACGCTCATTTACTGCATCGCTATTCGCTATTTCCCCAAACCTTCAATCTGATGCTCACAACCAAAGTACTCTGTAAAATCCTCAAATACACTCAGACGCCCATAGTGAGGATAGATCAGAGCTTGCAGTGCATTACATTATAAATGTACTAAAATATACTTATATATATTGTTTAAACTAGAGAAATGTTCTTCACACAAAAACGGTTCTCTTTAAAGAACTATCCTCTGAAAAATTCTTAAAGGACGCAAAAGTGATTCTTCTTCAGTACCGGTGTTCTTCAATTCCAGTCAAAAAGGGCACAGTTTGGTCATTGGTCCCTGCTTAAACACACCCACTAAACATGGTAATAAACTGATTGGATGAATTAGATGAACCCACATTTCAGTGGAAGATTGTTTAAAGAACCAGTTTTGTAAACTGTGTTGGAGACTAGCCCTCCAGAACTGGAACTGGAGAACCCTACCATGTAAGAATCACATTTGGTTCCCCAAAGACCAGTGAAGGACTTCGATGGATGAACCAAAGTTGTGAACTGTGTTGGAGAATCCAGCCATTGAATTTGCCATAAAATTGGTTCTCTAGCAAAGAGTCTTTAAAGAACCAGTTTAGTAATGGTGATGGAAACAAGCTCTGGAGAAACCTTCCAAACAAGAATCACATTTGGTTCCCCAAAGACCAGTGGAGGACTTCAATGGATGAACCAAAGTGTTGGTGACTGGCATTGGAGAATGCTACAAAGGAATGATCACAAGATCTCTAGGAAACCTTCTAGTAAATCGCTTCAATAGATGAGTCTTTAAAGAAGCAGTTTTGTGAACTTTGCTGTGGACTGGCCCTCCAGAACTAGAACCAAAGAACCCTACTCTATGGCACTGCACTAAATAACCCTTATGGCACATTTGTTTTAAACAGTGCACCAGACTTTTCAGCCAAACACCTCGGAAACAAGAAAAAGCTTTATGACAGACAGGGATTCCTTCAAATCTATAAAAAGCGCCGAGCAAGCGCCAAGCAATCATCTCCAAAGAGAACAGTCACTGCACCTTTCTCAAAAACCCACTCGTGCCTCAGCTCAGAATGACTGACAGGTTAAACTGTGTCTCGGCAACAATGTAAAAGTTCTGCTTCTGTAGTCTCGGCTCCGCAGCCAATCACCCGAGGCTCCCTGAAGGACTCTCACCGCACGACCACAGCTCAAACCAGCGGAGCGAAAATGCTAATTAAGCCGCGGCTGGCGCTCCTAGCCTTTCGGAATGATGCCGGGGGACGGGGACTAGCGAGCTGCAGAGAAACACGGGGACCCCCCCCCACAACTCCCTCACCCCACCGCCAACCCTCCAAACGCAATGCAGAAATGCCACCCCACAGCAATCATTAGGCTGGCCTGTAATTAGTTTGGGAAACTGATGTGTTATTAACAAGTAAACAATGGATGGAAACAAAGGGAGCTGAATGGGGAGGGTGGACGTGAGAGAGAGAGGGGATATGGGCGAGAGACCTCAACGGAACAGAAGTATTTAGGAAAGAAACGTTCCAGGAAAGGCACATAGATGGATAGGCGTGAGGAAAGCCAACTCATTGCATCAAATCGATGTCCTGCTGATATTTACAGCTTTAATAACAGCCGCTAAGCAACGAACAGACGAACAGCCCCGGGACACAATGTTTATGTCAGCAAATATCTGAAATAACTGCCCCAGCCCAGTCTTCGACGTGATCTGCTTTACATATGTGGCCTTGCACCAACTAGCATTTGAAAGAGTACCTCAGCGCACCCTAATCTCGATCAGTATCCTGTGGTCAGATACCACAGACAGTCACAAAGAGGCATTTCGAGCCAACGGGTTTTCTGTTAATAATGTATATAGTAATCTATACTGCATATGGTAATTAACTATACACTACACATGCAGAATATAGTGCCAGGCGTGGGCTAGTAGAGGGGAGTAATAAAGCCCCCCAGCATTGAGGAGCTGTGGAGCAGTGGGAGACCTGTGCTCTCTGGAATGATGGTGGTGGAGCTCCATCCAGTACTTTTGAATGGGATGAGTTGGGAATGATGAGGTGGAGTGGTGATCAACCAACATCCTGACCTCACTAACGCTCAATCAAATCCTGACAGCAATGCTCTTCTTCTCTGGACAGTGGAGACCGCTACAAAAGCAGAATGGACTCTTTTTAATACCCTTGATTTCAGAAGAAAATTGAATGATCTGGTGTCCCAATACTTTTGTCCATATTGTGTATATGTAAATCGAACTGAAAATGATCAATGATCTACAAATCTGCACCAGCATCCCACTGTGAGTGGGTCTCAACCAGAGCCCTGCATAATGAAGCAGGCTAATGTATTCATAAGCCCTTATAGACTGGCCATAGATGATTGGTTGGATATGAACATTAGAATAAACTAAAAATTAAAGGTGTTTTATATGATAATGAAGTTCTATAAATACCTTCAGCACTTATCACATATTTCTATACTTTTGTTCAATATTTTACTTACTTAATTTACTTGATATTTCCAGAAATATGATATATCATTATAGTTTGGTTGGACAAAAGTATTCGGACACCTGCTCATCCATTGTTTCTTACAAAATCAAGGATATTGATGTCTCTACTGTCTCTACTGTCCAGGGAATAAGGCTTTCTACTAGATTTTGGAGGATGGAGCATTGCTGTGAGGATCTGATTGCATGTGTTTTGGATGAAGCTCCACCACCATCATTCCAGAGAACACAGTTCTTCCACTGCTCCACAGCTCCTCAATGCTGGGGGGCTTTATTACACCCCTCTACTATAGCTTCATGATGTTTATTATCTGCTCCAGAGAGTCCTATTCTATTGGCAGTACTTCTTCTCTACAGGGACTAGACAAGCTGTGTGTGTGCATTTGCACATCTGTGTCATTAGAAGGGGTGTCTGCAAACATTTGGACACAGAGTGTACCTGTAGCTCAGGCCAGAGAGTTAAATGACTTACCAGGAGAGATACCAGGAGAGTAGAGCGAGAGTGAGTAAGTGAGCGAGAGAGAGAGAGAGAGAGAGAGGCAGAGAAGAAGAAGCACACAGCCAGACCTAATTAAACGCTCATCAGACATGAACAGCCTGCACAAGCGCTCACAGATAAGGCAATGCTGTCTCAATTATCACACACACACACACACACACACACACACACACACACACACTTCCCTGAACTAAAGAGCAAAGTCACAGACAGCTTGTGTCTGGACACAGCTGCCCGCTGGACATAGCAGATGTGTACGGAGTGTGTGAAAAAGTGTGTGTGTGTGTGTGTGTCTGAAGGGCATGCTCCAGGCTGCCAGACTATTAGGGTGAAGGCCCTGAACAGCTGGCTCTCTAAACCACAACGTGTGCCAAAAAGGGCCAGACCTGGGCCAGTAAGAGAAAGACAGCAAGGACAATGTGTATGTGTGGTGTGTGTGTGTGTGTGTGTGGTGTGGAGAGATGAAAGCTTATTGATAAAAGGCTGGGAAAGAGGCATATCTGAATTTAGATCAGCAGAGGCAGAGCCCTAAAGTAAGAGACAGAGATGAAGGGAGGAAGGGATCGAGGGATAGAGGGAGTGCACTTACTGAGATGTATCTCACAGTCCTTTTGGGTGCTTCACTATCTCTCCACCAGCCCACTCCACCTCTCTCCACCCTCTCGGAGTCTCTCTCGATCACTTCTCTCTCCCCTTTCACTTTTACAGAAGCTGTTGTTCATCTTGTCATGGTTGAATAATGAGACTTCAGTCCATGGAAAAACCTCAAACACTGCTGTTCCTCCTTTAGAGGAACCAAGATCCAGCAGAACCAGAACAGAGCTGTAAAACAGGCCAATTCTAAAAGCCCAAAACTGTTACATCACAGTCTTGACTTGCTATATTTACACATCAATAATTTACATAAACACTACATATGAGATAAAGGCCTTCGAGGCTAAGCACAATGGCTACTTTATTGTCTTATTGTTTTATTGATTTATTTGGTTTTATTGGATTGCAACAGCAGCTATTCTTCCTGGGGTCTGACAAACATAAAAAAACAACAAAAACAAACAAACCAAAAAAAACACAACAATTAACAATAATAAAAAAGAACAAAGCAAGGCACACATACATACACATACCTACATATACACACATACTGTACCTACATACAAATAAGAATATATACTTTGGGAGAGATGGAAATGGAAGCGAGGGTAAACAGGCTAAAAGCTAATGCTAGCTGTCCCGGTAAAGCACCGTTCAGAGGTGAGTTGCCAGGGAGATCAAGCCAGGGAAGCCAATGAAAGCACGAATACTTAGATACTCCTTTGCTCTCATTCGTCCCTGTATATTTACTTCACCTTGAGTTCGTATCTCTCCTGTTCTTTCTACTCTCTCAATTTTCTGTGCATTCTCTCTCGCTCTCTCGCTCTTACTCTCCCATGCCCCCACACACTGTCTCTATCTCTCTCTCAAATAGAGTTTCTGTTATTTTAAGATTTTATTGTTTTTAATTGGTATTTTGAGGTAAAACTGACACTACCAGACTTTTCAGTGGATGTACGCTTAAAACCACTGATGTTGTAACACAGGTAGAGTAAGCTGAGTAGGCTGTACTGTTCCTAAACATTACTTGCTTTCATTTGTAGCAAAGATTTGTGGGTAGCTTGTATAAATGAAAAAAAAAGATCTTCCTTAAACTATTATTTAAAAAATCTCAGTTGAACCCAAAGTATGTCTTCTCCCCCCTGTAAGCTGACCTGAACTTTGCCAAGTTTGAGAAGAATATGAGATTTTCTCCACTGCAGTAAAAACAAACATTTGCAATGCCTCTGAGTTCACACCCAGCGAATCCAGGCCTGGAACGGCAGCTACAGTAAAATGTATTATTCAGGAAAATCTGTGCGGGACTTTCGTTAGGTGCTGTTTGTTCTGCTGAGATGTGTTTTAATCCATTCCAGAAGAAACAGCCCTGAGAAGAGTCTCTGAAGAGTCTCTGAAGAGCAAACCGAATGTCATGTAACTGCATTTATACTCGCGTCTCTTGCTGATTGTGATTTATTTACAGTGCATGATAGGTGTATGTGTGTGTGTGTGAGGGGGTGAGGGAGTGAGGGAGTGAGAGGGAGGGTAAGAAAGGTGTAAAGGCGACATGTGTGTGTAAATAATTAATCTCACACAGCTCTCCTGACATTCAGCAAGTTCACATCATAACCAGCGTACCAGAGAAACGTGTGTGTGTGTGTGTTTTAGAGTGAGAGAAAAGAGAGACAAAAGGAGACACAGTGAGAAAACAAGATAGAAAAGGACAAAAAGACAAAGACAGGTGAGTAAAGAAATAGTGAAGTGAGTAAGAATGATATATAAAAAAAGAATGAATGGCTATTATACAGAAGAAAAAAATAAATGAATAATATTAAGTTAAATACAAATAAAAACAAGAGTTTAAAGAAAAAGAATGTAAGAATATTGAATTAGAAATGGAAAAAAACTAAAAACTAAAATATATAGTATATAAAAATAAGAAATGTTAAAAAAAGAAAAAAGAAAATTGAAAAAGAAGAAACTGTGAGAGAGAGAGACAGAGACAGAGTGAGAGAGACAGAGAGGGAGAGAGAGAGAGAGAGAGAGGGAGAGAGAGAGAGAGATAGAGAGGGAGAGAGAGACAGACAGAGAGAGATAGAGAGGGAGAGAGACAGAGACAGAGTGAGAGAGACAAAGAGAGAGAGAGAGAGAGAGAGAGAGAGGGAGAGAGAGATAGAGAGGGAGAGAGAGACAGAGATAGAGAGATAGAGAGGGAGAGAGAGACAGAGACAGAGAGAGAGACAGAGAGAGAGGGAGAGAGAGAGAGATAGAGAGAGAGATAGAGACAGAGTGAGAGAGACAGAGAGAGAGAGACAGAGAAAAAGAGAGAGAGAAAGAGAGAGAGAGAGACAGAGAAAAAGAGAGAGAGAGAGAGAGAGAGAGAGAGAGAATAAAAAGAAATAGAATTAGAAAGAATAATAAAGAAGATTAAGAAGAAAGAAAGAGAGAAAGAACAAACGAGAAGAGGAAGAGAGAGAATGGGAAAGAAAGTATATATGAGAGAGAAATTGAGAGAAATAGAGAAATAGAGAGGGGGTATGAAACAGAAAAAGAGAGAGGTAAACTAAAGGGATTGAGAGAAAGATAAAAAAGATTATAAATGGAAAAGTAACAGACAGGAGATCTAGTCGCTGTCAGGCAGAAACGCACGTCTTCATTTCCGCTGTTTCCTCCTTTCTCCATAATGTGAATCTGCCAGTTGTTCTTTACAGTGTATCTGTTCCG
The DNA here is from genome assembly GCF_030463535.1 of Salminus brasiliensis. Classification (NCBI taxonomy): domain Eukaryota; kingdom Metazoa; phylum Chordata; class Actinopteri; order Characiformes; family Bryconidae; genus Salminus; species Salminus brasiliensis. Next base: position 31,254,647 of record NC_132900.1, read on the forward strand.
ATTGAGAGGAGGGGAGAGGTGAATTCCTTTCATTTAACCTTATAATAGAGTCCAACACAGAGAGTTCAGAGGAGAGTGGACATATACATGACAGAAAGACACAAACGAAACAAAGAGACGTAAACTAACGAGCACTGGAAAACCACGAATCACAAAGAACAACATCAGAAAGATCGTTAACGCAAGACGAAGACACGCTGCGAACACTGGGGTATAGGAACGGCTAAGGCGACAAGGCTGAGACAACATCTGAGTGGATAACGAGAGGACGGGGCACAGGTGGGGACACTAATGACGGGGAGGAGGTAGGGCGGAGACGAGGACAAAGCACAAAACAACAGCAAAACAAACATCAGAGACCAGGAACAAAGGAAAGGGGAAGACAGAGAGACATGTTACTGTGTCCGACTTTCATGATGAATGGACCAATATAAATGCTTCCACTTCGACTTCCATTAAAGTTAAGGCGGTAGCTTCCTCGCCCTGTAACGCTGCTGTTATGGAGATGGAGAAGGCTTTTGCGTGGCAGTGACACCATCTGCTGTATATCAGAGGGGTGTTTAGCAGTAGAGCTGGAGTCAGGACTGACAGTGGCATCAGATTGAGAGTGAAAGACAGTGTGTTTTCTGCTCGAGAACCCGGCAGAACACTGTGTGCTACACACACACACACACACACACACAAACACACACACACACACAATGACTCCTCTCATTACAAGCCGGCCGGATTTTTCCCGTCGTGGCAGAAACGCGAGTCCGCATTACACTTCCGTATTCATGAAATTCATCCTGTGCAGAAATCCAAACAGCAGCAGTGTCCTTCCCGCTCTCACTGCTTCTATTTTACAGCTGGGGAGCTCCAGCGAGACAGCAGAACAGCACAATCGCTTTAATACTTCACAATTTACAACACTCGTCTCGCAAAGGAGCCCTCTGGATCAGCCTGGTGTGTGTATATGTGCTTCATATACTGGAAGAATGTGATGCATTATGCATTTGGTGGACCGTTCTGCAGGCTGCTGGGTAAATTTCATAGGCAAGCGGATAAAACCAAAGCCACAATCGTTGTTTTTTTATTTCTGGACAGTTCTGTGAAGTGTACTGTGAACACTGGCCAATGAGTCTGACAGCTGATCACCATTCACACACTGAAGGCTGTGAAGTCTACTGCTTCATGGTGGCTGAGCTTTTCCTGCTAGATGCATCCACGTCACAATAACAGCACTTTCAACTGACCCAGGGCTGACATTTCACACACTGGCCATACCAACCACCTGGTGTACCATAGCAGCCACCTAGCAACTGCTAAGCAACTGACTAGTAATCCTTCAGCATCAGCAAAGCTCCCACCTGAGATATCACAGCAACCATCAAACAACAACATAGGAACAACCAAGGATGCCATAACAAAACCATCTAGAAACACCTTTGCAACCACTTGAGATGCCATAGCAACTATCTAACAAAATCAGTTTCACTCTAGTGATGCCATAGCAACAGCCTATCAGCTGCCTACTCTCTGTACACCAGTAATATAAGAAGCAAATGTGGAGGGCTTTCTAATAAACCACCTAGCAACTGCTAAGCAACCACCCTGCCATAACTTTGTAACCGTTTCCTGGCTGAACCTTCTCATCTCTTCTGTATTATTATTATAATTTTTTTATCGCCGTCTCATTTGAACGATACCGCCCCATCTGAGTAGCTCCACCCACTACCTTTGAGAAAGAGGGGCTTCAAAAAGCAGTCTGGAAATTGTCAAAGTTGTGAGGCTGTAGTGAGCGTTTCTTTGGGTAAGTGGTCGAGTGGGAAAGCCCTGGTGGATGTGAGAAATGGAAGAAGTGATGGAGTTATGGCCCAGAATTTCATTTCTTCCCTGTGATCTTCAGAGGCAAAGCTGAGCCTGGTAATTTCAGAGAATACAGCCTCACAAACCCACTTTAGCCCTTTAGTGTGAAGGACAAGTAGGGAGAAGGAGCAAAGCTTTGATATCAGCAAAACCTTGGTCCACCAGTATAGTGACATGCCTTAGAAGTTGCGTAGAATAGCCGACCAAAACATACCCTGGTTGGTGCTGTGGTTCTGAGTCTACTGGTCTAGTACAGCAGCTTCTTTAATTCAGTATCTTCGCGGCTGATTTCAGTTAATTTGCGCCTTCACTGGCTTACACTTTAAATACACTGTTACCACCTATTGGCTAATCACCTATCATCTATATATGTTAACCATTACTGTATTTGTAAAAACAGATGTGTGGTTTGAGAATTGGTATTCGGGTACTTATTGAGTATTCAAAGCCTAGACCACTAGAGCAAATGTAGCGAACAGTTATTATCATAAAAAAACACACGTCTGTCTGTGTGTGTGTTTACTCCCGTATCGCTTAGAAAATCCAGCTGGAACAGAGGGTTTAAGATATGGGGAGAGCACATACACTTTTGAAGTGTGTAGGTCTATACCATTGAAAACATGAATTAAAGATGAGCATCGCTGAAGCCTGCCGCTCCCTGATCCCTGCTGGCAGGTGTGTGAGTGTGTGTGTGAACCTATATGTATACTAACACACACATACACTGTAACATACATACGTGAAGCCTTTGCTGAGTGGTTTTGGACAGCAGAGTTCTTCTCTTATTCGCCACCACATGCTCTTATCTCTCTCTTGTCTCCCTGGACTTTAACCCTACCTCTCCCACCTCCACTGTCTTAGGTCACGTCCTTCTGGTCAAAAGATTCATTCATTAATTGACAAAATGTCAACAATTCTGTGAATACTGAAGAGCCTTTTAGATCAAGCATTATTAGCTTGAGCATTAAAATCTCTGAGTTTGTAATAACAGCCTTAACTAGAGCTATGATTGGGTGCCTTTTGGGTCAGAACCCAAACTGAAAGCAACTCAGAACAACCACATTACAAAGTCCAAAACTGGCCTGCAGAGTCCTGCAGAACTGACCCGAACTGACCCATTATCACTCAAAATGCTGAAATAATAATTAGTGATAGTACCAGTTAAATTACAGTGGACAACAATACATAAATAACAAAACAACTATAGCTGCCATTAGACTGTGGATTAATAAAAGATCAAATAAAATAATCTATAATAAAATAATAAAATAAGTAGTATAAAATTACACTTTCATTCATCTTTTGCCCACCAGAACAAATACGATTACTTTAATACTAATATAGCAGTAGATTCTACACACCTTTTTTACGTAATATTACATTCTACACTGAATTATATTCTATTATATGACATTATATTATGATATATTATGATTTTAGCCTATATTAATATTTAATGCCCATTTTCTATTGTTTATAAGACTTTCTTTTAGAGATTTTTCTCTATAAGGCAACGGATTCTTTTTTTTCTGGAACACGCTGTTCAAAGCTGGTTTAAAACCAGTGAAGGTACACTGTATTCCTGCCTGGAGAACAAAGCATTTCAGCTTTGGAGAGCCATTGTTCTGTTCCCTCCTCAGACTCAACCAATCCTGTATTCCTCTTTCTCTCCTTTTCTCCACACTGTTACTACTTCAACACTCTTCAAAATAGAGGTGCCACAAAAACGTTCTTCGGAGCGATGCTGTAGAGGAATCTTTTAGGGAGTAGTGTTGGCAGATGAGATGTACGAGTGGGAAGACCTTGCAAAGAAGTTCCTATGACGTGTTTTCATCTGTAAAGTCAAGAACCACTGAAGCCTTCTTTCTTAAGGGTGTGTTCCACACGTTCTTCCATCCGCTTCATCTACTGTGCTATAAAAGAAGGAGAGGAAATGACCAGGTGATGTATGTAGGTCACAGTCATGAGACATTAGACCGGGAAACTCTAGAAAATGCACATTTCATAGATACATCAGTCCGACACACTGCCTAAAGCGCTCAATACATCCCCGTGTCACTGCGGAGAACAAATGGAAGAGGTGAAAATGGAGAAAAGTCACAGGCCCTTGAAAATACTGGTAAATACTGATTAAAGCATAAATAGGACGTAGTATACTTGTCAGCCTTTCTCTGGTTTAGTGCTACAATAAACGGGAACTGGAAAGCCCATGCAGTCTGAGGCCTGGAAGCCCAGTATGCTGTATATATTTTCTTTTTGTTTTTTCTTTTTTTTAAACTCCTCTAGCCCACGCCTGGCATTAGGCATGATGTCAATGGAATTATGCCAATTATCTCCAGAGATTCCTATTCTATTGGCAGTACTTCTCTACAGGGACTCGACTAATGTATTTGCACATCTGTGTCAGCAATAAATGCAGCTTAAAGCAGCTGAATGCATTCATTACAAGGGGTGTCCACAAACATTTGGACATATAATGTATTTATCTAAAGGTTTACCTTTTGTTCTACTGAATCTATCTGACTAAATGATCTTATACACTCGGACTGTGGTGGATTCTATGCGGTATGCACTTCAGTACTATCTGCTATGCATCTGTTGTGCTTCGGCCTTCATCAGAGCCGGCTCTACCTCATAATCACCGTAAGCAGCTGCTTAGGGCCCCGGAGCAGCCGCCGGGACTTCCTGACAACTTTTGGGTTATTACTATATCATTATGTGGGGTAAAATGCTCTACTGAGGCAACAAAACACCTGACTGACACTAGAAATTACCCTTCAAACTGGAGAAGCTGAGCTTTTCAGCAATGTGCCATATGCTGTGTTGTGAAAACCCAGGTCTGGTCTACAGTTTCTCATAACATGGCCATGTGGGGCCTTTATTGGGAGCCCAACTGGGAACCAGAAAGATTTGTCTACGGGTTCCATGTTGGCCCCACATGTGGCTGCCCTCCAGGGTCAGTGATGGGACCAGGAGGGGTTAAACATGGGCCCCATCTGGGTTGCACACAGTACATGGGGCCTAGATGGGACCCATGTGAGATTAGGGTGGGCAGTAACGATGGGGCCCATTTGGGAAGACAGTAAAATGCAAGTACAAACCCACTCAGAGCCCATGCCCACCTGAAACCCACCTAGCTCACGTTCCACCCATGTGAAGCCCACACTCTCTGTAAATTTGTTTATAAATGAATACAGTACTGAAAGTCTACAAAAAGTTGAATTTAAAGTAATACATTTCAAATGAAACTTTGAAAAGTTGTTAAAAATGTTAAATGGATGCTTTTAATAACATACTCAGGCATTCTTAACCCATTAAGTAGCAATAAGGGATATGTATGTGTATCAGCACACTAGGTTATATATTTTTGGATTTGAAAAGTAGTAGCAGTTTTGCTAACAGAACTGTGTCCTCAAACCTTTGGCTATAATGTAGGGTGCCAAGACTTTTGCTCAAAATATGTTCCAAGCAAAAGCTCATCCTAAATGTTTGGCTAATATAGTGATGAACTTTTTTTTAATATAGTGATGAACTTTTTTTTAATATAGTGATGAACTTTTGCCCGAAATATGATTGCTCCAAAGGCTTATCTAATACATTTGACTAATAGAGTTGTGTCCACAAACTTTTGGCTATAATGTAGGGTGCCAAAACCTTTGCCCAAATTAGGGTTAATCTAAAGTCTTATCCAATACATTTGACAAACAGAGCTGTGTCCACAAACTTGTAGCTATAATGTAGAGTCCAAAACTTTTGCTTAAAAGATGTCGCAGCTAAACGCTCATCCAAATTGTTAGACTAATTGAGCTGTGTCCACAAACTTTTGGCTAAAATGCAGGGTGACAGAACTTTTGCTCAAATTATGGTTAATCCAAAGTCTTATCCAATACATTTGACCAACAGAGCTGTGTCCACAAACTTTTGCCTATAATGCAGGGTACCCACAGAAATTACCAGGAGGCTAGAGACAGCCCCGGCATTTCTGCAAATTTCTGCAAATAGAGGTTCCACTGCAGTCCAATAAGTAACAATACTTTACATAGAGCATGAACTCGGTGACTTACACACCTCCTCAAGTCACCATGACCACTACATCAGCCTCGCAGCTCCAGTGCAAAACTCACAAAGCCAAAGGTCAGACACCAGTCGCCCCAACCGACTGACTACACCTGGGTTATTGATCACAAAGCATCGCTGTAAAGTAGAGCGTCTCCACTCGCCCCGGCAGACCGACTCATCCACACTGCCACCTCGCCTTCAAGTGCCTGCTAAAAACAGACAGGAAGAGAGAGAGAGAGTAAGGCAAATAAGGAGAGAGAGAGAGAGAGGAACGTGAGCGCTGGGTTCTGCCTGAACAGAGCGCAGATTAAAAAAGCTTGGGTGTTTGAGCAGGTGTGTGAATCTAATTCTGGGAAGTGTAAGATGAAACGGAAATGTGCAAAAGGAAAAGAGGCAAATTGGTGTGTGTGTGTGTGTGTGTGTGTGTGTGTCTGTGTGTGTGATAGATAGAATTAAATTTAGGCCATTTTTAACCACCTCATAAATAAATAAATAAATAAATAAAGCCTAAATTGGGGTTTAATGATAAGGATTCCATACTTGTGTTGTTACGCTTACGTGTTGTGTGTGTGTGTGTGTGTGTGTGTACACTGCTGACGAGTTCCTCACTCTCTTCTCTTCTCATTTACTGTTCAGGCTGGGAGATGATCCCAAAAAGATTCAGTTCACTGAGTCGACTCCAAAGCTGTGGATTTGATTCCACACAGAGATCCGCTGCTGTCACTGTCTAGACAGCCTCAGCCTGAAAAGTGCTTTCTCCCCCAACTCAAATACCAGCGGATTTAGATCAAGCAGAGCTATTCTACTTCAGAAAACAGTCAAATGTCAGGTTTGTGAAAAAAGTGATTCATCAAATTTGGGAGTGATTCTACACTGCTGGTTGTACTGGAGAACACACAGGATTCAGGTGGGCAGGGTCCAGACACCTGTCGCTTATTTTGTGGTCAAACCAATCCCACTTTATTACACGTCTGCAATGTAGGACATGTCCTGTCCATGAGACACGGTCAGAACTAAGGTAACGTTACCAAAAAAAAAAAAGTTGGTTTAACTGCAATAGCGTTTCAACAGAGGACAATGTGTTTAGGTTAGTACACTATGGACAAAAGTATTGGGACACCTGTTCATGCATTGTTTCTTCTGAAATCAAGGACATTAAAAATAGTTAATCCTGCTTCTGTTGGAGTAACTGTCTCTACTGTTCAGAGAAGACTAGACTTTCTGCTAGATTTCTACTAGCTACCACTGCTGTGAGGATTTGATTGCATTCAGTGTCAAGAGCTATATTTACCACCCCACCTTATCCTCTACAACTCATCCCAAAAGTAGTGGATGGAGCTCCACCATCATCATTCCAGAGAACACAGTTCTTCCACTGCTCCACAGCTCCTCAATGCTGGGGGGCTTTATACCCCTCTACTAGCCCACGCGTGGCATTATTAGGCAGCATGGTGCCAATAGGGTCATGATGTTGATCTGCCCCAGAGACCAGATCCTAATATATCCTATTCTATTGGCAATACTTCATTTTCTACAGGGACCAGACAAGCTGTGTGTGTGTGTGTGTGTGTGCATTTGCACATCTACATCAGCAATGGGTGTAACTTAAAGTAGCCGAATGCATTCATTCAAAGGGGTGTCCATAAATATCTGGACATGCAGCGTAGTTTCACTTTCTTTTTTATGGGGGTTCCTCTGCTGTTAAACATGGTGGAGGGTCACCATCAAGGGTTTTGCCCCTTAAGACAACACAAAGGTTAAGACAGCCCCGATTTAAACAGTCTGTCTTACAGAGCTTCCCGCAAAGACTGCCAGAACTCTCCGAGAGCTAACCTCTGAATGACACCAGGATTCTCTTTCTCTGCTTAATTAGCACGGTAGCATGTGGTCATAGATCAGGCCAACATCACAGCCTGAGGCACAGGGTGAGGAAACGGCCCACAGACTATCAGTCAGAGTCAGAGAAAGAGAGAGAGGGAAGGAGAGGCAAGAAGAAAACCTGGACAGCAGGATGGAGAGAGGCCTACTCATAAGGTGAAAATGAGAAATGACAACAGAGATGAAGCTGGAGAGGGAGGAAGAGAGGATGAAGAAGAAAAAGAACGGGCGCCGCCACGGACGCACAGCGAGGCGGGTCATGAGGACCAGCCTGGGGCAACACCATATTTCTCTCTCTGTAGTGAGACACACTGCTAATTTAGCACCCTGTCCAATACTGTCCTCTACCAGACGGCTCTCTCACCCTCTCTCATACACACACAGAGAGATGCACACCACCCAGAACAGAGCGTTCAGCAGACAGATGTGTGTGAGGAAGTACTGAAGGGCCTTAAAGATAAGGCGCTAAAAATAGCTAGCGTCGGCTAGTAAGCGAGAGCAGCAGACACCGCGGCGGTTCCTTTGAGCCAGAAAGAGATAAATTTGGAATTCTGCACTTGTGTGATACGGCTGCTACCTTTCCGGCTGGCGTTTAGGCCCGGAGTGCTTTGAGGACAGTCCCGTTCTCTGACGATTTCTAGGAGACATTTGATTGGCTAGCGTGAGGTCATTCCAATGTTGCCTGTGTTTATTTGCTTATTGAAATGCCTAGACCTTATCATACATGCACACTTGCCAACTTTAAGCTTTCAGTGAAGTTTGCTGTTTTTAATGATATGGCACCTGAATCGTGTCCCTTAGACCAGGTATTATTATCAGCCAGCTCACAAATATAGTATTACATTTTAAGCATGAAAATGAGAAATTAAGATAAAGTATATATATATATTGTACTGGATGGAGCTCCACTATCATCATTCCAGAGAAGTTCTTCCACTGCTCCACAGCTCAATGCTGGGGGGCTTTATACCCCTCTACTAGCCCACGCCTGGCATTAGGCAGCATGGTGCCGATATACATATATATATATGTGTGTGTGTGTGTGTGTGTGTTTACATGTATATCCGTAAACTGTGTCAATTTTCACACCAACACACATGTCCTCACACACACACACACACACAAAGCATGATCAGAACGAGAAAGCGTAGATGAAACAGAATTTTAGATGAGTGTTTCCTTTACATGTGACTGACTGGGCCGATGTATGCGTATGTATAATGCTGGGTATTTCTGTGAGCTAGGGATTTGGGAAAGTGTTTAATTAATTTTTTGGATGAGAGACAACGCAATTAACAGTCCTCATGTTGAGAGAAAACGAGCGTAGGGGGATAAGCAAGAGAGAGCGAATGAATGAGAACAGAGGTTGGAGGTGAAAATCATGCAAGTGACACATTATTCACAGAAAACACAGAAAATAAAAACGCTGGAAAACGTTCTTTGGAGTGTTGCCACAGAAGAAACCACGGAGGAGACCTTTCTGTTCATGGTTAATATATATTATATTAACACTATTTTACACTATTTTACACCAGATGTAATAAATGCATTCAGCTACATTAAGCTGTACCCATTGCTGACACCGATGTGCAAATGCACACACACACACACACAACTTGTCTAGTCCCTGTAGAGAAGAAGCACTGCCAATAGAATAGGACTCTCTGGACCAGATAAACATCATGATCCTGCTGGCACCATGCTGCCTAATGCCAGGCGTGGGCTAGTAGAGGGGTATAAAGCCCCCCAGCATTGAGGAGCTGTGGAGCAGTGGAAGAACTGTGTTCTCTGGAATGATGGATGGAGGTGGAGCTCCATCCAGTGCTTTTGGATGGGATGAGTTGGGGATGATGAGGTGGGATGGTGATCATCATCCAACATCCTGACCTCACTAACTCTCTCTAGCTCTTGTCGCTGAATGCAATCAAATTCTCACAGCAATGCTCCTTCAAAATATAACAGACACCTTGTTTTCCTTGGACAGTAGAGACAGTTACTCCAACAAAAGCAGGATCAGCTCTTTTTCATAGCCTTGATTTCAGAAAATACAATGAATGAGCAGGTGTCCCAATACTTTTGTCCATTTTTGATTTTCTTTTTAGGTTCATTTGCTTTAATGCATTGTGCATTAGCACATCTGTGTCAGAAATGGGATGCACTTAAAGTAGCCAAATGCATTCATTAGAAGGTGTGTCCACATACATTTGGACATTTAGTGTATTGTCTGTGAGCTGAACACAACCTCAGGCATCTAAAGTCAGTAACCCTCCACGGTTCTAAATCTTAGCCGGACAGAACCTGACTGTTGCACATCCATCCTCTCCTTCTCTCTCCATCCTCTCCCCTCCCCTCCTCCCTGCTGTCTCTCTTTCCCCTGCCTCACATCACTCGACACATCAGAAGAGAGCAATAAGCAGCAGTGAGGCTTTATCAGGAGATGGTGTGGGAAGGGAGATGGCCTGATGGAGTGTGAGAAAGGAAGAAAGGGGAGAAAAAGGACATGAGATGATATCAGGTGGAGGTGAAGAGTAAGGGCTCACGCTTGTCAGCCTCGCTGCTCCTCGGCCGCCGAAGGGACGGGTGGAGAGCGAAAGGTCGGGATAGAAAAGGAGGAGAGAAACGGACTGAGTAAACAGCTTACAGCTGCCATCCTACAACCACTGCCAGCCTTATCCACATTTATCTCACTGGACGTTCCAGAACTGGACGGGAAACTACTTTTGTTAGCTCTGCTGTGGTCAGGTCTCATCCGGCTCAGCAGCCTCCTTCATCACTCTGAGCTACTTTGTGTTTTCTGGCCAAATGCACTGCTCTCGAACACAGCCGCCCTCAGTCCTAAAGAAAACTGTCAGCTTCCAGGCATGAGCTACTCAGGAAGGCCTGATCGATACGTTAGTTGCATAGAAGTGGAACACACAGGTGGGGTGAAAATGCTCAGATGCAGTTTTATAAGCCTGTTTACCACCCTGTTATGTTGGCTAAGAATGTTTAATGGAGGACTTGTGACACAAAAGCTCTGCTTTTATTGACTTGAGTTTATCTCAGCAAAGTATCCTACAGCCACTTAGATTAGCTTAGCTTATCTTAGCCTGACCTAGCCTGGGCGAGCTTAGCACATTAGCATATATGTGTGTATTAGCAATAATAAAGAGCTAATAGCTAACCCAATCAGCAGCATCCTTACATCACTCTGAGCTACTTTGTATATATGAATATATATATATATATATATATATATATATATATATATATATATATATATTGGGATTGTATTAGTGTCTAACGGGGGCGTATGTATACCGATCCTGATACCTAAACTTTGCTTATCAGTCAATACCCGATACCAGTCCAATATCATTGCTGAATTAATAAACCGCATATCTCACCATGTGGGAGAGACTTAAGGCATCAGAAATGACTTAAACATTACTTAATATAATATAACAAAATAACACACAGATATAAATGTACTAAACAGCTATTTGTCATTTATTTATTTGCACATTTAGTTCAGTCTCACACCAACCACTTAAAGTGAAAGGATCGGTTCCATGGATCAGCCTAATTATCAGATGCTGATCCAGCTAATTTTGTTCATATTAAGACCGATATGCGATCCTAATACCGGATCGGTGCACCCCTAATGTAAAGAATTCATAAAGTGTTTAATATTCAGCAAAAGAGCTCTGATACGCACATTAAGAAAAACACAGGCATGTAAATCCAGACAGGACTAAAATAATCAGACCACCACAGCAGGTAATTCAGCCTGTACTTTTCTCAAAGGACGACGGACAGCAAAACACAGAAATAGACGAGAATAGAATCACAGCACCACCCTCCATCCACTTGATAGAGCTCACAGGGGAAAATCAGGTACAGTTTAGCTCGACTCTGTCTGCAACTAAGGCTATTTAGCTAGTGTTAGCTCTCCAAATTGCCTTTCTGAGGATACATATAATTAATGGGATATCAACAGGGGTGGGAGCAATTTACTTTTATATATCAAGATTCCTAAGAAAAGAGTTACAGTTTAGCTAGACTCTGTTAGCATTAGCGTTCCAATTTTTTGACATTTCATTACAGAAGTTGATGTTATTCATTTTCAGTTGTGAGCAACAGTTTCTCATAAGATCTTTTTTTTATATTCAAATTTCCCTGGTTTCTCACAATTTGGTGCTGCCGACCCGTTCGTAGCTCCCCCAGCACTAGCAATGCTTCTGACACTGGGGCGGGGGGGCGGGGGGGTTGGGTGTAAGGACTTAACACGTCTCCTCCGATACATGCAAATCCAACATTGCCAGCCAGCTCAGAGGAAAGCACCAGATCCATAGCTGTACTCCACCAGCGCTGGCCATCATCGCCTTAGGAGTACTGAGAGGAGAAAGCAGAGCTGATTGTGCTCTCTCAGACTCCAGCAGCTGATGGCAAAGCGTCATGGCTCGGGTTACGAACTTGCAAGGCCACAGTGGCAGCGCATGAAACTGCTGAGCCACTCTGAATGTGTCCTAGCTTGTCCAGGCATCTCACAGGCATAGCTAAAACAGAATGGACCAGTGGTCGGAGCACGGGTAGATAACTATCGCGGAAGTGAACATTCAGTCCAGACTTGCACGGCCAGGCCACTTGGAGAAACAGAGAGCAACAACTGGAAGGAATATAGAGAGAGAGAGAGAGAGAGAGAGATGCAGAATAACAGGAAATCTATAGCAAAGAATCATCCACCAGAGTGAGGAAGTTCTGTATTTACTGAAAAGAGAGGTATGAGTTTTTCCCTCAAGTGCCATCCTGCTGACAAAGATATAATTCCCCTTTCTTCTCTTTCCTTCAGAATCCTCCTACAGCCGCTGTAATCTCATGCTAAATGACATTCCCCCGCAGGCTAACGGAGCACAGCTAAAGCAAACACAATCATTTCCCCTAGGACAGAGTGAGAGAGCGAGAGAGAGAGATCGAGAGAGAGGGAGAGAAAAAGAGAGAGAAAGAGAGGGTGAGAGATGCATTACTAGATGCACTGCGGTCACCAGCGAAGCTTAGATATCAGTACGTGATTGTGTACAGAGGGCTGATTTGTGGACTGCTGGCCTTATGCATATAAATACACACCTGAAGCTCTGAGCTCTGCTTTCATGATCCAGACAGAACTTATCTGAAGCACTACAGACTTGAATGTGCTGCCTATTGCACTTAAAGTGACAGTTCGGCAGAAGGAACCAACTTTAAAGGTTCTTCACATCTCCTAAAGAAACCAAAAGCGCTTCTTTTATGGCATCACTCAAAGAACCCTTTGTAGCACCTTTATTTTTAGGATTATTCAAAAATGCACGACAATGCCACAACAGTCCGTCTCCTGTGCGCTAGTGTTGCCAACCGTGGACAATAGCTGAAGGATCTCAGAGCGAACCGCACTTACGGAGCTGATTAGCGGGTCTAATGGGCCACTTTGGAGCAGCACAATTAGGATCACACCTGTCTCGGGCCTCTGGATAGGAGAGCAGCGAGGCAGAGGCCGAGACGGAGTGCGTATTTGTGTAGGAGGAGGAGGAGTTGCATGTACGTGCGTTTACATGGGGGGCTTCATGCATGTTCCAGTTCGAGAAAGTGGGAATGACAATGACTGATAACTCCTCATTTGCATATGATTACAGGAACGTCAGGGCAAAATGCCACTGGGATGAGGAAGAATTATCTGAACGCAGCAGAGCCACAAGCGAGGGAGCGTAACAGAAGGCAGAAACAGACTGATATGGTAGAAAAAATGTAAAAGAGTGGACAGGGTAAAGAGAGAGAGCGAGAGAGAGAGAAAGAGAGAGAGGACGAGCAAGAAAATAAGGGATGGTGTTGAAACATCCTCATATGTCAGTGTCATTTTCTCACATCAGGCGGAATGGCATCATTCCTCAAACTCAAAACTGTTCCTTGTCGTGTAGAACTGAGGTCTTGTAGAACTGGCCTATCCATGCTCCGCCCACAACTTTGCAGGGTATAACGGTGCACCGACGAATGACCATTAGATCATGGTTCCCAACCTTGGTCCTCGAGGCCCCTCTACCCTGCACTTGTCGGGTCTGAGAACTGGCCTATCCATGCTCCGCCCACAAATGCAACTTTGGAGGGTATAACAGTGCAACAATGAATGACCGTGAGATGACCCAGACCAGTGGTTCCCAGTGGGCCCTGTACCCGGCACTTTTCGGGTAGAATTGAGGTCTTGTAGAACTGGCCTATCCATGCTCCGCCCACAAATACAACTTTGGAGGGTATAACAGTGCAACGACGAACAACCATTGGACCATGGTTCCCAACCTTAGTCCTCGAGGCCCCTTTACCCTGCACTTGTCGGGTCTGAGAATTGGCCTATCCATGCTCCGCCCACAAATGCGACTTTGGAGGGTATAACAGTGCAACAATGAACGACCGTGAGATGACCCAGACGAGTGGTTCCTAGTGGGCCCTGTACCCGGCACTTTTCGGGTAGAATTGAGGTCTTGTAGAACTGGCCTATCCATGCTCCGTCCACAAATGCAACTTTGGAGGGAGTAACAGTGCAACAACAAACAACCATTAGACCGTGGTTTCCAACCCTGGTCATCGAGGCCCCTTTACCCTGCACTTGTCGGGTAGAATTGAGGTCTTGTAGAACTGGCCTTTCCAGGCATTAACATTAAGCATGCTTAAGCAATGTCGGCTGGCACAGGCATCTGTTAGCTGGAGACCCGGTGCTATCCTTTGAGGGTATCGACTACCCTGTGATGTCGCATAGGCGGGAGTTTAATAAGAGGGGGTGTCTGGTTTCACAGTGTCGGGAGCATTGCTAGTGCTAGGGGGAGCTATGAGGGGGTGGATTAATTGGCAGAACCAAACTGGGAGTAAGGGGAGAGTGTTTTCTTATTAGGAGGACAGTGGGATCATCATGATAAGAGCAGAGCTGTGAACAATTCCGCTCTTTAAAACACATCATGAATCTGACCTAGGACCTTTCTAGCACAAATTTAAGAAAATTCGAAGAAACACAGTGGTGAATGAGGCCCCCTAGAATATTGTCCCACCCCCTATCGCCATGCCTCCATTTCATCCCGCTTTCTCCCCACTGCAAAAACGTCAGGCATGAGATTGCAGTGCGAAGATCAAATGCGTTGCGCAATAACCAGAGAAATCCTCTCAGCTGGGGCTTCCCCAATGGAGCACACCATCGCTCGCCTTCATGCATAATGCATCGACTTGCTGCTTACTACTACACCCATACCAACACATGCAAACTGATCGCATTAGCATTGTAAATTGCACAGCATGTTGCATGAAGCTATACGCTAATAGGTAGCGTCTTGCTGTTGTGGGCATTCATGTGTACTTGACGTTTTGCTGTCGCATGCCATGCATGCCAAAAGACTCCTGGTTCTCCCACCACCCCCCAGATCAAAGGCTCCTGCATCACCAATCATTCGGCATCAAGCCAGGCCGCTCCGACCCAAGGGCCGCCCCACTGAGGAGAAACACGCACTCCATCGATTTCAAAGGCCTCTCACGGAGAGGAGCGGCGAAAGCTGGGCCAAAACGGACGCCTTAAGACCTTCATTAAAGCGCAGGCCAATTAGGTTTCAGATTTCAGCCCCAACACGCGTCTCCAAATGACTAAAGGCTTTGGCCATAAGAAATGCGAGTCATTGATCTGACGCTCCCAGCTGCAACGCTAATCTTCAGCAGGTGCCCAAGCTCATTAAAACCGACGCTAATTAGCGGGCAATTAACAGTGCTTGCTACTTATCTGTTTATGAACATCTTCCACCAGTGGAGAAGTTTGGCCCACAGGTTAAATGATATAGATCGGGCGGGCGGGCCACGCACCCCTGCTCCAGCTAATCGCCAAATGTCTCCTTTATATATCGTTTTTTCCGTTGACGACGTTTTCAGTGGTTTATGTATATTTTCGGTACCCAGGAGTGATTCTGGGCTCTTCGGGTGGAGGGGCTCATTATCACTGGTTTGCTATCACACCGAAGAATTACAAACGAACCGTGGATCGATTGAGCAATGTGTGATGTCACTTTTCTGCGCACATTTTTGCAAAATAGAAGGACCTAGGTTCATCCATTGATTGAGTTTCCTTATTTTGTTCCTTGGATACAAGCACTCCAGCAGAGAAGAACAGCACTTTCTGGAGTCGTGCATTTCACCGTGCAGGAACACCTGCAAACAAGGAGTCGATGATAAGTCAAAGCAGTCATGTGACCAAATGAACCAATCACGCAACTCCAGACGCACAGCAGACCTTACCAGAGTCCACTTAAAGTGAACCCCAGATCACCCATTTCTGGTCCTCCTGCTGCTCCCAGGCCTAAAAACGGGAATGGATGGCTGATGGATGATAAATAAATAAATAAAGCTGTTGATGCAGTGATGCCTGGGATGTGGGTGTTTTCCATTGTACCTGGACAGAAATGCAATCAGACGGTCAGATGGTCAGAATTCAAGTGTGGTAATGAATTTGCTCTAGAGGTCACCTCAAGCCATGCAGCTGTAAAAACAGATGGCCTGAAATGAGGAAATTTTAACAGCTTGTTTATTTGACAACTGTTGTGTATTTATGGAGGATGGGGTCAGGGTCAGGGTCAGAGGATAGGTCAGAGGTCCGAATAGCACATGCCAAGAGAAGTGGATTTGAGGAAGTCCCTCAATTCTCTCCTGATTCT
Source organism: Salminus brasiliensis (assembly GCF_030463535.1). Classification (NCBI taxonomy): domain Eukaryota; kingdom Metazoa; phylum Chordata; class Actinopteri; order Characiformes; family Bryconidae; genus Salminus; species Salminus brasiliensis. Next base: position 31,271,125 of record NC_132900.1, read on the forward strand.
CACTTGTTTCGGCCCTGTGCAGCTGCTAGATTCTTGTTCCAACTGGGCAGAAGGAAGCATCCCTGATTTTATTTGTTTAACGAGTTGATGAGGCGAGCTCATACTTCACAGGAATGAAAACCTGTGCACCCACACTGTGAGGAGAAGATTGGACACCCCTGCTGTATGATAACAGCAATAGAAATTATAATTTTCTAATAATTAAAGTCATTTCAACCGAGAAATGTAATCTGTTTTCCTGTCTGGGAAAATGTCTGCAGTAGTTATGAAGCTAATTTAAAGCCCATTGTAAAACAAAATGATCCATGAGTTTCACAGAAATGTGTAAAACTATGTATATTTGCAGTAAAATATATATCACAATAAATATTTAATAATAACAATTTATATATGGCAGGCAGCATGACCCAGATTTTGGATACGGTAAGCAAATCAGACTCTAATTAGGAACTGCCGTCTGAATCCAATCCAAAGCCAATCCGATCCAAAGTTTGAGAAATTCTCTGATGAATCTTCAAACCTTCACTTAACACTCATCAAACAAACATGGTCTCCCCTAAGAAACTGTCTAAAGACCTGAACAACAAACTAATCAATGCCCACAAGACAGGGTAAGATAGTCGGGGGGACTGTGGAGGCCAAGATGAGCTCTGGAGCATAAAGAGAACTGCTCATATGCTGGTAAGACAGGCAAGTCACAACTCCAGCATGGCTGTCAAGAACTTCATGAAGGTTAACTTTAGAGTCAAGAGTGGTGGGGCATCATTACTTAAGTCAAAATACAACTTTGGCCACAATCAGTGAAGGCATGTCTGCAGAATAAAAGGGACACCGTGTCATGAGAAGAACACCTTGCCAACTGTGACTCCTCACAGCAATGCTCCATCCTCTAAAAACTAGTAGAAAGTCTTCTTCTCTGGACAGTAGAGACAGTTACTCCAACAGAAGCAGGATCAGCTCTTTTAATACCCTTGATTTCAGACGAATCAATGAATGAGCAGGTGTCCCAATACTTTTTTCCACTGAACTGAAAGGCTTTTAGTTGGCTACAAGAAGCGTAGCACTAAGTGGTAGACCACACAACCTCACTGAGTAGATCTGCAGAGTGCTGGAGCACATATTACATTCAAAAATTGGTTTCCATGAGGGAGCAGCTGCACACTAGCTTAAGACCATTTTGCACAATGCCAAGGAGCAGTGGAGTGCTCTCTGGAGGGATGAATCATGCCTCACTATCTGCCAGTCTGATGGACTTCCAGGAGATGGAATTCCAGGAGAAGTTTGGAGAAGTTTGTGGAGAAGGGACTGGGGGAGTTTACCAGGGTTTGGGCTCAGCCCCTTACTCCCAGGGTAGGGGGGGGGATCTCAATGCTACAGCATTCAAAGACTGTTGAGGGTGTGTGTGCGTGTGTGGGGGGGGTGATCATCTCCGTATAAGTACATTGTACATATTTGTGTATGAGTGCGTATATGGAAGAGTGATGGACGCTGGCTGAATATTGATTGCTGTAGAAGAACAGACTGGAATAGCTGATGGAACAGGGTGGAGGAAGAGTGTGTATGGTGTGTGTGTGTGTGTGTGTAAGTGTCCGAGGCTCAAATGATTACTTTCTCTCTCGCACTGTCTCTCTCTCTTTCTGTGTGGGGGTTAAAGACGAAGAGAATAGCATCATCCCTCCCCTCCAGGGAACTCATTAGATGTGATATACTCTACTGGCCACACCGAGAACAGAGGAAGGGAGCGAGCGAGAGGGGAGGGGAGATAGATATAGAGGGAAGGAGACAACCCTTAGTGTCTAAGTGTAAAGGATGAAGCCCTCAGCTGCTCGTTCTCATACCCAGGAGAGGAGAATGCAGGCCAGAAGGAGGACGGCAGGATGGACCGATGAAGAGGAGAAGAGGGAAAGGAGGAAGGTCAGGGGAGAGTGGAATGTGCATGTTCTAGTGTCAAATGCAGATTATCTATACATGAAAGCAGCCTTTGAGAAGCCCATCTTTCTAACAGATTTTGCTGTGAGGATTTGATTGCATTCTGTGAAAAGAGCAGTGTTAGTGAGGTCAGGACGTTGGATGATGATCACCACCCCACCTTATCATCCCCAACTCATCCAAAAGTACTGGATGGAGCTCCACCACCATCATTCCAGAGAACACAGTTCTTTCACTGCTCCACAGCTCCTCAATGCTGGGGGGCTTTACACCCCTCTACTAGCCCACGCCTAGCATTAGGCAGCATGGTGTCAATAGGGTCATCAATGTTTGTCTGCTGCAGAGAGTCCTATTCTACTGGCAGTACTTCTGTGCATTTGCACATCTGTGTCAGCAATGGGTGCACCTTAAAGTAGCTGAATGCATTCATTAGAAGGGGTGTCCACAAACTTTTGCAAATACAGTGTATCTGTAGATAAGAGCATCTGCTAAATGCCATAAATGTGAAGGTCAGTGAAGAGGGTGAAATGGAATTTGGCGAATTGCTAGGGTGTCCGTAGCGCACCCTGGGAACAAAAGTATTCAGACGCCCCTTCTAATTAGTGGATTCAGGTCCTTTATGGTGCACCAACTGTGGACACAGGTGTTCACTAGCTTGCACGCAGTTTGGTTAATCTCAGTATAAAAAGCACTGCCAATAGAACGGGATGCCGGGAGCAGTCGCACATGAGTTCACCATCAGTGACTGCTGAGCATCATTCAAAGAGGTATATAACCCCCACCCCCCACCCACCCCCAGCACTGTAGGGCTGTAGAGCTGTAGAGCAGCAGAACTCCAACTCAATGATTAACACTGGGAACCTTTAAATACCTTTGAGATGAACTGATGAACTGGATCTGTGATCCAGAACTGATCTGTGATCCAGAACCAACAATAAAATCCTCACAGCAATGTTCAACATCTAGTGTAAAGTCTTCCAACAGAGTTAAGGCTGTAATTTCATCAAATGAGGGACAAACACCCTATTAATATACTTGATTTCAAATCAATATGACCCTGTGTCCACAAACTGTAGGACACATGGGGTTTCCCAGGATCCCATCCATCTCAAGAATCACTCCAAAAGTGGACCTCGTCAATTTGGTCCGTTTAGAGGGTCTTCAGCGGCATTGCTCCACAGAAACTCTACAGAGTAACTGCTGATGTATACTGTGTGTGTGTATGTGTGTGTGTGTGTGGGGGGGGGGGTGTCTGCCTGAGGTGTCAGTTCTAAATTACTGTGGCTGCTTGTGGCGCGGAGGTCCCATCAGATTTACGAGTGTGTATGTAATGGGAGAGCAGAGAGTTCAGGTGCTACTGAGGCATCCAATCTCACAGGCTCCATAATACCAATAAAACCCAGCCTCCAATCTACACACACATTCATACACACATACAAAACGCCCAGCTGTTACACTCCAATACAGTACAGTTCTGCAGTCCTCAGTGGGCACTAACTGGTTCCAGGTACTCAATTATACACTGGCAGTCAAACAGAACCACATTTTGGTGGAGAACCACAACAAAGGACCCGATACGTCGCCTGTAATGTATGTAATCAAACAAAGCTACTAATCTGCAAAGATCTGCAATATGCAATGCTTGTATATATGTAATGTAGCGATATGTAATGCTTAAATATACACAATTTGGACAAAAGTATTGGGACACCTGATCATTCTCTGTTTCTTCTTAAATCAAAAGAAGACTTTCTTCTAGATTTGGAGCGAAAATTGCTGTGCGATTTAATTACGTTCAGCGGCAAGAGTGTTAGTGATGTCCCAACTCATCCCACAGCTCCACCACCATCATTCCAGAGAGCACAGTTCTTCCACTGCTCCACAGCTCCTCAATGCTGGGGGGCTTCATACCCCTCTACTAGCCCACGTCTGGCATCCAGAGAGCTCCAGAGAGAGCAACTTAGAGCAAGTAGCTAAATGCATTCATTAGAAGGGGTGTCCACAAACATTTGGACATGTAGTGTAGCTTCTGTAAACAGTATTCAATACAGAGGGGATTATGATCTTAAAAACACAGGCTCAGCGCACTAATGTTAAGCAGTGGAGGTAGGCTATTGATTTTACATAGGTGACTGTGTATGCAGGAGAGAGAGAGAGAGGGAGAGGGAGAGAGAGAGAGTGACGAAGGGGGAGAGGGAGAGAGAGCTCATGTGTTTGTTTTCGACAGTAATGACCCACATCAGTCTAACCTGAAGCCGAAGTAGAAAGGAAAGCAGAGCAGGTCCAGCCGAGGGGGCGGGCCGACCTCAATTCGGCATGATTAAACTAATAAACCCCAAATGATCAGCCATCTTCCATATGTCTCTCTGTCATCTTCCATCAATTTGGTCCTCTCTCTCTCTCTCTTTCGCTTTCTCTCTCTCTCGTAGAAATATGAGTCCTCTTCTCAGCCTCGGACACTTGCGATAAATCTCTCCCTCTACCATCTCACCAAAAATCAATGGCTAATTTGGGTGCCTCACTTTATGGGCCAAGTGTGGATGCAGGTACACATACACACACATGCACACATACACACACTAATGGAGCCAGTGGTCTTCTCTGCTCCCCTGTCCCAGCAGGCCGCATTTGCTGAGGGTTAGAAACGTGAAGAAATACGTCCAGGTTGGCTGGCCGGGGCTGCTTTGTGCATAGTGAGTGAGTTAATGGGGTGCTGCCGTCACTGGTAAATGAGCTGGCCCCAATCAATGGAGCAGTCACGACCACAATTTATAAATCCATTTAAGACGCTCCCTCACCTGACGCTCATAAATCCCACCATCCGTTAGCGTCCGTGGAGACAGGGAGCGAAGCCTGGGAGTAATAGAGGAGGAGATGTTAGAGGAGAAGAAGCTAAGACCTAAGCGGTGGAGTCACGACTGCTGTGTTTACTGTAACAGTCCTCACACTTTACAGCTTACAGGCGTGTTTAAAGGGCTTCATCACCTTCAGCTCACCTTCCTTGGTTGTACTTCCTTTGGTAGGTACTGACCACTGCATACCGAGAACACCCCACCTGCAGACCTGCTGACCTGATGTTTTGGAGATGTTCTGACCCAGTCATCTAGAACATTTAGAACATTTTGGTTCGTGTCAAAGTGTCTCAGATCTCTGTGCTTGGTACTTTGTCCAATTTGTTCATGGCTCCAAGTGGTCCAGCGGACTAAGGCCCTGCCATGATGACCATTCTGGACTCAGGATGCACACATATATATATATATATATATATGCAGGATCACTGCAGCAGCCGGAGCCTGAGAGAGCACAATTGGCCTTGCTCTCTCTGGGTGGATAGATGGTGCTCTCTCTCCACATCACTCTCTGTACACTTTCTGCCTAATATGTTTATCCCACATCTTGACCAGGTGCCATTGGAACCAGATAATCAATGATAATTACATATGTTTTGTGGTTTTAATGTTATGGCTCATGGTTGAAGCCTTTGAAGCCTTCAACTAGTCCATGTTTTAGTATATTTATTTGTACGTAATACATAGGCCTCAGGGTCCTGATCCCTTTCCTGGTTAAGTACAGTAAAGACTCCCCACACGGTGCGATCGCTGTCCATGGTCCTGAATTGCACTCAGTTCATTATAGTTTAAATGAAATACCACCCACCTCACTGCTCTCAATCCAGGTAATGTATTTAGAGGCTCAAACCTAGTTACACTTCAGACAAATATCCGTGATTTAGGATCCAGCCACAAGAGATGGTGATTCATTTATATTTTATTCATCAATGGAAAGAAACCCTAATGGAATATCTTCATTGTGTTCCGAAGCCTGATGGGATTATTACAAATCAGCCATGCGTCCCCCCAAAACACCACCGACCGAGCTCCTTCAGCCCATCTCTCAGCCGTATTGATTCAAACTATCTAAGCCATTTATGCAGTCGCAGAAGGACGCTGGAGAAAACACACAATAGCAAGGGCTCTAAAGAGGATGCGATCGCTGATCCGATGGGCAATTTAAAGGAGAATCCTATCTCGTGTCCAATACAGAAGCACTAATGGATGCAACAGTTTGAAGCCCTTGAGCAAAGGCACCCGCCATTAGCCTATTGACTTAAACATAGCTTTTTAGGCCCATCTTGAGCCATAACTAAAGGCAGCTGTGGAGAATGCACAAAGCTATTTGATTCGTCCTGCTGTGTAGGCTTCCCCCATGCGGGCATGGCTGGTTTCCATGTTTCCATTCCAATGCTGCACCACATGGTTGAAGCACTGATGAATATTCAGCACAGCATACATGCAGGCTGTGGTTTCCCAGCTTATAAATATGTATGAAGACCTTTGGGCATCGCTGCCATGGTCCACTTCTCTAAGGGAGGGTTCCATTGTGCATGCGTGCCACCTTTTAAGCCTCTTAGTAGCAAAAGTCATGACAATGACCTACTCAGAGGAATACCATTAGTGATGATTGATCGATTGACATGTTTGACATCGTTTAGGTGGAAGACAATCAGCACTTGACCTGTGGCCTGCACAGCATGTGGACCTCAGCTTCAGCTGTGAAGAGAAGACGCGGACCGGGTTTGACTGCAGGTTTAACTGCAGGTGGTGTGGCAGTAAGAAACTCTAAGATGGCAAAATGAGAAAAGCAGGCTCGACTGGGCCCACCTAGCCCACCAAGCCTTCTCTGCACATAGTAACAGACAAACTCATTGATTTGCTCTCTCTGCTGGATCTGACTGCAGCTGTAAATAATGTATTTAGGTGAAGGGACACAGCGGTAAATAGATCTAAAGGCCAAACCTTGGCTGCACTCATGCTCAAGGATTCCCCCTGTCATATCCTGCCACTCTTGTAGAGTGAGTGGCATTGAGCAGTGCTGACTGTATGTGGGATTTTGATTTACATACTCCATAAATAATGCATAAGATGGGTTTGTATGATGAACATATGTTGCAATGGAGACTTGTCATACATAGCATGCAGCCCAAAGTAATCTACAACCCTTTTTAAATGATTAAAATTATATTAAAACCAAAATAAGAGATAAAAGATTGTAATTCTACCAAAATAAAAACAGCCGAAAAGATGAACATGGACAAAATTATTTGCCTGAGGATAATGAGTTCAAATCCCGGGTTATGCTGCTTTGCCATCAGCAGCTGCCGCCTGAGAGAGCACAACTGGCCATGCTTTCTCCTGGTATGTAGGTGGCGCTCTCTCACCACCTACATGCACAGGCATCTGTTAGCTAGTATTAGCTTTCCTCCAAGCACATTGGCTGCCTAGTGATGCTGCACTGGTGACAGTTCAAAAAGAAAGCTCATTTAGAAGGGGTGTCCACAAACATTTGGACACATAGTGTATGAAGCTGTAATGCAGGGGGAGCTCATAAAGATGCCAATACGTGGGAGTGGAAGGTAGATGTTTCTAATAAAGCTAACACTATTGGAAGCTGTATACTGTATGCATGTGTGTGTGTGTGTGTGTGTGTATATATATACGTATATGTGCATGTAGCAAGGGGCTTCTCCTCACTACTCCATGTTTTATGCAGGCAGCACATCTGAACCTCTTGTTGACACGGTCCCTCAGCTGTGCTGTAGCATTGATTTCATTCACTTCGTTAAAAAATCAGGCTTAGAGAAAAGACGGAGGAACATTCACATAAGGTATCCAGCCCTCCATGAACTCCTTTCTCTCATTGATCTGCAGCTTTCAGATAGAAACCGTGCCCCTGGGAGGAGCAGGAGCGAGGCGGCATGAGGGATAAAAACAGGATAGCGCTTTACTCCTTCACGGAATAAGACTAATGCCGTCCGCCGAGCGGCTATTCTTCTAATCGTTTAAGCAAGGACGTTACTTCTGCTTGTTGAGAAGGAGCTGAACCACTGGCAGATGTGAAGATGGCACAGAACCCATAATACACCCGGCGGCTCTGAATTTAATGAGTGAAACAGCAAGCTTTTTAGCTACCCAGCTAACAGTACATAAGGCTAATGGTGTTTTGGAGGGCTTTACATTGCCAAGATAACATTAGCCAGTAAAGCTAGCTCTGTAAAATGGCATGTTTTAGGAAGAGGTTTTAAAGCTGTATTATTAAAAAATTGGGCTCCCCTTACAGTTGGGAAGTGGAACCCCTAAAGGACAGGCTGTACACATGCATTTCTGGACAAGCTGAGAGAGCTCCAGAAGCGTCACTGAAAGGTAGAGCAGCATGTGGACTGAGGGGGTAGAGTAATACTACAGGATTGGACACTAATATGACTCTATGGGTTACGCAGCGTTACGCTCACAGTTCTGGAGAGCGCCGTCCTGCTCGCTTCACCAGAGCTCCATAGTGCAGTTAGCAGCGCTCCGAGCCCGGAGTAGCAGCGCTAGAGACGCTGTCCTCCCTGATACAGTCAGTGGAGCAGCACCATGATCCTCAAGCTGCTGATTTCAGGCTCAAATGCTGCATAGTGATGCCGTAAATTAGCTCAGTTAGCATTAGCCACAGGTTGCTATGTGAAAAAATAATAAAGATTTAAGAGATTGTTTTTGTTTGTTTTTTTATGGCCCAGATTTGCTAACTTACATGAGCAAGAAGGTTGTGTAGTATCAAAACATAAGGTAAACAGATTATTTTATTATATTAGAAAAAATGTAATCGTAATATAATCATTTTATTCATATCTTGTTACTAATGTTTTGAAATAAAGAGTTAAATACATTTTAGTGAATAATTATTTTTAAATAAATAAAATATTCAAACTCACATTGTTTATGTTGTTACTGTATATATTATGTGCTAATATTTGCTAAGAATGCTAAGAAATACAAACATTCATACGGCAAGTGATTACAAACTCTTCTAAATGTACAAAAACAGGTATGTATGTATATATGTGTATGTGTGTGTGTGTGTGTGTGTGTGTGTGTGTGTGTGTGTGTGTGTGTGTGTGTGTATGTGTGTTTGTGTGTGTGGGGGCTGGAGTTGTGAGCAGTGTTTAATTCACCATGAGCTCGGAGGGCAAACGGAACAAGGACATTGCACTTTTCCGACTACTTCATTAATCAATCAACCAACTTAGCCAATCCATCTAATTAACCACTAATTACACATCTGGGCATTACGCCAACGCATGTTCACTTCTTGACCCCCAAACCCGAGTTCTTGACTCCTGGACTGCGAGAAAACACTTCAGTCCCTCTTTAACATAGACTGAGATACATTTATTGGGTTGGTACACACACACACACACACACACGCTTTCGCTGCAATACATAGGGAGCAGTAAGGGTTAAGGGCCTTGCTCCAGGGCCCAAACATGGCAGTTTGGCGAACTGTCGGACACACAACCCTGAACCATCTTTAATAACCCATTGCTCTTACCACTGAGCCACCATTGCCCACCACTGACCCAAACACCACTGACCCAAACACCACTACCCTGAAAACCTATCCCTGTAAAGCCTGCATCTGCTCCCAAAAGGCACAATCTGGACCGAAGACCCCATAACGCAAACATCAATCACACAGCAGACAAGCGCCTGCAAAAGTTTGGACATCCTTGCCACAATTGTGCACCTGCTGTTTGGTTTTTACGCAGAAGAATTCCACTCAAACTGTGGATGAATTGTGCAAGCCATTGGCAATTGGGCCAGTGACCAGTCCACACATAAACACACACACACACACACACTCTTCAGCAGCCCTACCAGTGTGAGGTTTTGGCCCAGCTCCTCAAGGGTAAGGCCAGCAGTAAAGGTCTCTTCCTCCAGATCCGTCCCACAGAGATTAAGCATGCGGTTCTTAGGCCCCTCCTGCCAGGCTTGTTTGCGGTCCAGTGCGGTGCGCCAGGCCCTTTGAATCCTGAGAAAATAAACGAGATATTTCATAAAAGTTAAAAAGGTGCAGTGTACAACACATTCCAAGATACCACTTTTCTTTTTAACCAACCCTATATTGACAAAAGTATTGGGACACATACACATTCCACCTACAGGAGCTTTTAGCACATCCTATCTAAATCCATAGGCACTGATACAAATATGGAGCTGGTTGCCCTTTGCAGCTGGTCTGGAGCTCTGCAGTTATGGAGTCAGCTAGGGACTGAGCTTAGCACTCGGCCCTGACCCCGCTTTGTAACTTTACGTGGTCTGACAGACACTCGGTGGCTGAGCTGCTCTCTGTGAGCTGTTCCTCCTAAACTCTTCCACTTGGGGCAATGAGATTGAATCAAACACCTGATTTCAGTGATTAAGATGTGTGTCCCAATACATTTGTCCATATAGTAAATATCATATTGTCCAATACCAATCCCATTTTTTTTATTTTAAAGCTTCTAGGCTTTAAAATAAGCTGGAGCACCTGAATGTTACTGTTGCACAATTTAAGGTGGAATGATAAAATCTGAATGAGATGCAGGAGCCATGATTTTACAAACAGCCAGGTTCCTGCATATAAGATGCACAATGGACCACCAGTCCTTCAGGGTAGACAGGGTAGATCCCACCTGTTGCAGTGGATTGTAGGACTATTGTTCTACACTAAAAAAAGGCCACCTCTCAGATCCAGCCTTAACGCATGAGCAGTCTAGAGTCTAAATCTGCTTATCGTGAATCAATAATGTAATAATTACAACACAAGCATCCTGCTGTAATTCGCAACCCTGTGAAACACGAAAGAAACCCAGCCGCCTCCTTCTGGTGCCTTCCAACCTGACCCGAGTGACCTTACGGGACCCTCGGAAAGCAATTCATATCGACTGTAGCAAATGGCCACTGGGCAAATTCAATTACAGGCGATCGTGCGCAGGTTCAGGAGCGGCGTGTTTGTTTTGTCCTCGCTCCATCACAAACACGGGCTTCCAGGCTCATGTTCCTGCGGAGTGGCTTTGCAGCGGGTTTATGTGGGCCGCTCACCTGCCGATGAACCCTAATCCAGCTACAGAAACCCAATCAAGGAGCTAAATTACATTAGCGCCAGGCTGGGATCGATAGGGGCAAGGACAGGAGAGACATGCTTGAGCAAATTAGCCAAAGAGATCACAGCAATAATAACACCACGATCTGGGGAGGTGGGGGTGGCAGGGGAGGCGGGGGAGGATGGGAGGAAGTCAGGTAGAAGAAGTAAACAAAACTGGAACAATAATAAAGGTCAAATGAGGTGGATCAATAATAAGAAAATCCTTTTATGCTACTAGTTTTGTACGATGGCCATTTCCCCCTACTCCACACCACCCCCCGCAGGTAAGGTCAGGTACAACACTGGAACACTCACACTCTGGCCTTGCTCTCCCACACCAGCTGCTGCTCCCAGCGCCGGGGACTGTTATCTTCCCCCTCAGTCCGCTGATGGCGGTTCCTATGACAACAGACAGGGCAGGGCATGGGGTGCAGCACGTTGTGAAGTTGAGATTAACGCTTGAAAGGGGGAAAGCCGGCGCCGCTTGAATCCAAAGTGAGCGATTTTGAGCCGACGCTTTCGAGATGTGCTTAAATGTGAAAAGTCACCTGTCGCTAATCTTGTTATGATGGAACCCATCTCGTATCTCCTGTTTGCGGCACCTCTGTAGGGTTCTAAAACAAAATATCAGGCAATGCACTCACCCCTCCATCCTGGAGCCTCCCACTCCTCCACCGCCGTGGTTGCAGAAGCGATGATACTTGCGTCCGTCCTCCTGCAAAACAGCCCAAACACACTAGTGGTCAGATCCCCACTGACCCGGCGATCTCCAACAAACACAGCAGTCGGTTTAATTCCATTCTAGAACAGCGGGAATACTAAAGAACATTCTAGAACAGTGAGAATGAGGGGGAATAATCTAGAACAGTAAGAATTAGGGAGAGCATTCTAGAACAGTGAGAATGAGGTCGCACATTCTAGAACATTGAGGGAAAGCATTCTAGAACAGTTAGAATAAGGGAGAACATTCTAGAACAGTGAGAATGAGGTCGCACATTCTAGAACAGTGAGAATGAGGTCGCACATTCTAGAACAGTGAGAATGAGGGAGAGCATTCTAGAACAGTGAGAATGAGGGAGAGCATTCTAGAACAGTGAGAATGAGGGGGTAATCTAGAACAGTGAGAATGAGGGAGAGCATTCTAGAACAGTGAGAATGAGGGAGAGCATTCTAGAACATTGAGAATGAGGGGGTAATCTAGAACAGTAAGAATTAGGGAGAGCATTCTAGAACAGTGAGAATGAGGGGGAATAATCTAGAACAGTAAGAATTAGGGAGAGCATTCTAGAACAGTGAGAATGAGGTCGCACATTCTAGAACATTGAGGGAAAGCATTCTAGAACAGTTAGAATAAGGGAGAACATTCTAGAACAGTGAGAATGAGGTCGCACATTCTAGAACAGTGAGAATGAGGTCGCACATTCTAGAACAGTGAGAATGAGGGAGAGCATTCTAGAACAGTGAGAATGAGGGAGAGCATTCTAGAACAGTGAGAATGAGGGGGTAATCTAGAACAGTGAGAATGAGGGAGAGCATTCTAGAACAGTGAGAATGAGGGAGAGCATTCTAGAACATTGAGAATGAGGGGGTAATCTAGAACAGTAAGAATTAGGGAGAGCATTCTAGAACAGTGAGAATGAGGTCGCACATTCTAGAACAGTGAGAATGAGGGGGTAATCTAGAACAGTGAGAATGAGGGAAAGCATTCTAGAACAGTTAGAATAAGGGAGAACATTCTAGAACAGTGAGAATGAGGGAGAGCATTCTAGAACATTGAGAATGAGGGAGAGCATTCTAGAACATTGAGAATGAGGGGGTAATCTAGAACATTGAGAATGAGGGGGTAATCTAGAACAGTGAGAATGAGGGGGTAATCTAGAACAGTGAGAATGAGGGAGAAGTGACATTCTGCAACGTCCAAAGAACATTTGAGAAAAGAGTGAATAATGAAGAACATTCCAGAGTAGTAAGAACATTAAAGAAGACTCTAGAATAGAGAAGAACATGCAAATCCATAGAACCATTGCCTTTACTAAAGAAACCGTGAGGAACCTAATTTAGGGGTGTAGTTTCTACATCAATAAAACCCTTTTCATTTCTTTAATGGTTCTTGTTTTTATGCAAATTACAAATTTCAAAGAACCATTTCTTTGTCTGGGTTCTTGACAATTTTAAATATATAAATGTACATTTAATAAATACATATTTCCAAATGGTTCTATATACTACCAAAAAAGGGTTCCACTCCTGTTATATGTCAAAAAAATCATGTCAAATCAGCTTTTTTCTTTTTAAGTTGTTGTGTCCAAATCGAGAAATCGAGAGATCTTGGGGAATCATCATTTTTGAGAGTACATCCAAAGATGAAGATGATAAAGATGAAGACCATCGGAGAAGGAAAACACCTTCCCGTTTCCTTCTGCGCCGTTTCAGCTAGCCGAGAGTCTATCCATTCCGGTGTGTGCCAAATGAGGTGCCAACAGGTAGTAAAGCACTCTATAAATCGGCCGCCTGATGCCGCAGACGGAATGTGCCGTTCCCAGACACAGCAGCCGGCTGTCAGTGGGCACTGCCAAATCTGTGATTTGTGGACCTGAGTCTCTGTGCTCAGATGGTTTAGAGTACGGCTCATCTTGGTTCCAGCAGTAATGAGTCCTGGAGAATGACATCAATGACTTCTGGAAACGAATGAAGTGCAGTTTGATTGGGCCCTGGGCAGCTGGAGCAACAGTTCTGTAGGCTGATAACCTGCTGCCAATCGCGGGAACAGGCTGTGCTGTATATGCGAGTCGCTAGCATAACGAGAGGTTAGAATATGGCAGAAGATTCTCTACTTCCAACTCTGAGAAACATCTGAAAAACACTGCAGATCAACACATCATCTGCACTGGCATACACTATATGGACAAAAGTATTGGGACACCTGCTCGTTTATTGTTTCTTCTGAAATCAAGGAGTTGATCCTGCTTTTGTTGGAGTAACTGTCTCTACTGTCCAGAGAAGAAGACTTTCTACTAGATTTTGGAGGAGCATTGCTATGAGGATTTGAATGCATGAGTTAGTGAGGTCAGGATATTGGATGATGGTCACCACCATCATTCCAGAGAACACAGTTCTTCCACTGCTCCACAGCTCAATGCTGGGGGGCTTTATACCCCTCTACTAGCCCACGCCTGGCATTAGGCAGCATGGTGCCAATAGGTTCATGATGTTTAATATCTGCTCCAGAGTCCTATTCTATTAGTAGTACTTCTCTACAGAGAATGGATAAGCCATGTGTGTGTGTGTGTGTGTGCATTTGCACATCAACTTAGCTGAATGCATTTATTAGAAATGGTGTCCATAAATATTTGGACAATAGCGTATCATAATTAACCTTAAGCATTCAAAGGGTTTCTTGAGTTGTCATGGTTCTATATGGACCACTGTCCTTAGTAAAAGGCCCGTAAATAAGCCTTTTCAGAGTGCCAGAGTGCCAGTTCACAGTTCAAACTTGTATTAGTGGACCTCTTCCAGCCTGGGGAGGTAATTTCCATATATTTCCAGATGGATATAGGAGATAGATTCCCAATTGCTCACCCCGAGGATCTGTTTCACAAAAAGACAAGCCAACAAACCCCCAACAAACTCAATGAATTTGCAAGTTTTAGCAATGGTTCAATCAGAACTACCAGACTATCACTCAATTCCACTCAACCTAATCAAATCTACCCTGGTTATTATGTCTATGTTTAACACAGCTAAAGGCAAAGCCCATCCTGATAAACGTCCTGCAGTGTGGGTCAGCCATTAAAGACACACTAAATGTGCATGTGGAAGATACTTATTGGTCAGCCAATCACACTATGAGGTCTGATTGAGATCTTACGGTGGTGTAAGTTTGTACATACAGGTCAGAACACAGCCCTGAGTGTACAGTTCTAACCTGTGACCTCGCCCATCACACATGCCAGACACATGCAGGCTATTCCGAGCCTGATCTTTCCCCCCAGTCTCCACGGAGCACTCTCTCAGTGCCTGAACACGCTCGACATTGATCGAACGTCAACACCCGCCCCGTCCCTGAGCATGGGGTGTAACAGATGTAAAAACAAGTAGGAAGTGTGTGTGTGTGCGCCTATATGTGTGTGAGCGAGAGAGTTGGGCCTGATTAATAACTTTAGAGGGGGGAGTGTTTATGTGAGTTTCACAGATGGGGCCGCGAGGGCCAGTAATAGGAATAATAAATCTATTTCTTTTTAAATAAAGTGCCTAATAAGTAAGGGAGAGTTTCACTGAGGAGGGGGGAAAGCAGGCCTGGGTCACGGAGAGATTATTATACTGCGGTAGAATGGATGGGTTTAACATGGAGTGGATGGAGGACAGCGGGAACTACATACTGTACACCACACACACACACACACACACACACACATCTATAGGTATACCAGCAAACCCACAGACATTTACTTAATGAGTTATTAAAAATAACTGTTTACTCAAGGCCTTGTTCCTTCAACAGGGGACAAATTTAATAGGGAAGAAAGTGCTGGAAGCATTTATTCATTAGGTCAGAAAGAGAAGGCCTTCAGACAGCCCTCCATACTTTACATTAAGAACTGCTGCTGCTGATTAGAGAGCACTGAATCACTAGCGGTTATAAAACCCACAGAGTTTAGACTGAATTGCCATTTAATTCCATACTTTGTATCTACAGTCGTTGGCCAATTTATCAGAAACATCTTATATTTATGGGTTTCTTTGATCCAAATGCTAGGATGACCAACTCCAGAGTTCTCCTCATGGAGTCTAATATTATGTCCAGAGTCTAGAGTTCTCCTCAGATCAACAGCTGGTTTGGTGGTAAATCAGGGCTTAATGATGGTAAATCAGGTGAGCTGCTGCTCTTCCACGCTGTGCTGGCTGGACTGGGGGGCGTCCAGGAGAAACCTGGAGGAACCGAGCTCTGTTCTTCAGACTAGCTCACTGACAAGATCTCACTACTTTCTTTTTTTGACTGGAGTTATGTTTATCTGCATCTGTACTGATGAGATCTGGAGTTTCAATAATTTATTATAATAATGTGCAATAATGGGATTAGGGGCCTATAACATTATTAGAAAACTGGCATTCAAATTTGGATTTGGATTTTAAAATATTATTATTTATTACAAGATGGCCATAAATGTTATTGTTATTATTGTTTCTCAGTTTCTTGTTGTTCCCAAAATAACAATAATAACTGATTTGACAAGCAATTCTAAAATTTGAAATGGTACACAGCACTGCTGACCTCAATTCAGTATCACGATTAATTTTACCTCAATTATATTTAATGAACGATTATAAAAGCTGCTCAAGTTGCTCAGTTAGCTCGGAGTTCGCCTCCATATTCCTTCGATGTTGCAAACTGGACTGGGCAGTCATGCTCTATGCTCAATGTCCAGTAGTCCATGCTCTATGATTAATGTCCAAGCTCTAGGTTTTAGATTTTTTTTTTTTTGCAAGTTTGTGACCTGTGCCAAATTTGATATAATTTCGAGCATCAGAAATGTCTCAAAAATGGGTCAAATCATTTAAAAACAATAATAATAATAATAAACCCATCCAGAACAATAGGGCTTCATAAACAAGGGGTCCACCTCTGTCACAGGAGGGAAAAAGGCCCTTGCACAAACTGGTGAAAATTAGTGCCGGATGTAGCCTACCTCAATCTATAGACTGTATATAGGTGGCGCTATTGCACATTTGTGTCATCAGGACAGATAGACATGCAGTAAAATGTATTAACAGAATAAACATAAATAAGTGATTGATATGGGAAAGAAATAATTAATATACATTCATAAAGGCCAATCCTGCTGGGCCCTGTTTGGGTAAAATCAACTTGAAGGACAAGGCTGGGCTAGGAAGCAGAATGAGGGCTATTACTGTAAGCAAATGCTGAATGTGCCAATGTTAATGAAATCTGTTAGCAAGACAGAAAATCAACAGCGGTGCTTATCCTGGTCAATGGTGGATTACTTAGATATTTACTGACAGCAGTGGGAAACCCTTTAGGCCCTTCTGGACCTCCAGAGAAGAGCTAAGGATTTCTGAAAATAAAAATATATACATATGTATAACATTAGTTTCTAATTTTTTATTCAGTAAAGCATGCTTGTATTAGAACTGCAACAAAATGATTTAACTGGTCCTGTAAAATGCTAAAAGGGAAAATTGTCCAATCTGGATTTAGCTTCTCAGTTATATGTAGGTAAATACAACTAAACAAGCTAAACAAGTTAGGAGTTCTCTGGTAAATCTGGAGGCTCAGAGCATCCAAATTAACCACAAATACAATCTGGAAATAACAGAGAAATCCTATTAATGTCCAAATGTTTGTGGACACCCCATCTAATAAATACATGCATTCACTTTACTCATTCTAAACTGGACCCACTGCTGACACAGCTTGTCAAGTCCATGTAGAGAAGTACTATCAATAGAATAGGACTCTCTGGAGCAGAAATGCAGGAACCTAGAGGGGTCTAAAGCCCCACCCAGCATTGAGCTGTGGAGCAGTGGAAGAACTGTGTTCTCTGGAATGATGGAGGTGCTCTAACCCATACCTTTGGGATGACTTGGGGAGCTGGGAATTAGGTGGGACGGAGATCATCCAACATCATGACCTCCCTAACATGCTCTTGTCTCTGAATTTTATCAAATCCTCACAGCAATGCTCCATCCTCCAAAATCTAGTGGAAAGCCTTCTTCCCTGAATGGCAGAGACAGTTACTCCAACAAAAGCAGGATAATACATTTTTAATACAATGTAACAATGATTGAGCAGGTGTCCCAATACTTTTGTCCATATATAGTGCACATATCCATAAAAATATCTGTCAGGGAGGGTCTTCACTTCACGGTTATACACTACTAGAATTCCCCTAAGATGGCATTACTGAGGAGGAGGGTGCCAGACTCCGGATCCGGATCCGGATCCAGATCCAGTGTGTTTTGGCACAGATTAAGCTCTGATTGTTTCTAAGAAACAAACCGAAAACTTAACTGACGAAGCATCTTAGACTAAGAGTGCTGCTCTCTTTAAAGATCCTGCATGAATTTCTGAACGTGATTCAGAATCAACCCTCCTGTTCAGGGACGCTCCATCAATGCCTCCATTCAGAAGGGACATACTTAAAGAGATTGGAGAGCTCTCTCCCAGCTCCTTTTACTCCATTGTAGGCCGGTTTGCCCTTGGTTGAATGCCAGCCTTGCTCCCAGGGTCCGAATTCACAGTGTGATCAATGAAATTTAAAAATTAAAAAAGGCTGAATAAGCACCAGCGCTTTCATAAAGGCCTCATCTGCTTCCCTGAGTCGCTCCTCTTTCTCCCTTATGAAAAATCCTGTATATCACTTTTCCACACAGCTTTGGGCACCGGCCATCAAACAACACACACCACACAGCAAATCCTGGTGTTTAAGAAGTAAATGGACAGTGATGGAGGTTAAAAGTGCAAATATTAAGTGCTACAAGCATCCTCACCACACTGCGGATGGTGTTGGTGGTGGGGTCCCCTGAGAATCCACATAAGTAACAGTATGGGTCTTAATGTTGCAGCCCAGTCTTAGTCTCGAGAGTGGTCTTGATCCTCTGACCATGGTGAGGAACCTATATTGTGATTTAAACAGCCTAGAACTGAAGCTACGGTAATGCTAGGCTGCTAAATGACATTCATTTCAGTGGAATTTGCGGTGACTAACGCGTCTGCCCCCAGGTACCTGGTCTTAGCGCTAGGTGAGTTAGCCAGCATGCTACTCGCTAAGTTAGCGAGTAGCAAACCCTCCACTTTCACTCTAAAACGTAATGTACAGCTCTGTCCTGTCATGAGTTTGGAATTATCCAAGTGTGTACTTATGCTTTCTGTTGTATTTTGAGTTAGCCAGCATGCTAATCACTAAGTTAATTACCCCCTTTAGCTGAGTGGAGCTAAACACATAGCGCAAAGCTAACAGAAATCACCCCACTGCTGCCAAACAGCCAAACTCAGTGTATTGTAGCTAGCTTCTGTTCTGTAGAAAGTAAATAACGATATTCCATAATTATGCTTTCTTGTTTGTTTTTACCTAATCTTAATAGTGCTGTTGCTGTGTTAGCCTGCCTGCTAATTGCTAGCTAAGGTAGCTAGCTCCAAGCTAAGCTCAGCTCCACAGAGAGATCCAGTCACAGCAGTCCTTCCACCAGTATCAATCATATATATATATATATATATATATAACTGACGCTACGGTAATACTATGCTGCTAAAAGACATTCATTTCAGTGGGATTTGCAGTGATTAACGCATTTTCCACACAGTCAGTCAGGAGCCTGGTCTATCATCTTTTTATGATCTTAGCAACTTCTTGTTTTAGCGCTACGTGAGTTAGCCAGCATGCTACTAGCTAAGTTAGCTTACTTGTATGTTTTGAAATCTTAATAGTAGCTGGGTTAGCCTGCCTGCTAATTTCTAGCTAAGGTAGCGCCAAGCTAAGCTCAGCTCCACACAGAGATCCAGTCAGAGCAGACCTTCCACCAGTATCAATCAGATATATATATATATATATATACAGTGAGTCCAAGAAGTATTTGATCCCTTGCTGATTTTCTTCGTTGGCCCACTAATAAAGACACTATCCTTCTGCACTTTTAATGGTAGATATATTCTAACATGGAGAGACAGAATATTAAAAAGAAAATCCAGAAAATAAATCTAAGGAATATATATTAATTGATTTGTATTTCATGGAGTGAAATAAGTATTTGATCCCTTAGTATTCATTAGCAGTTCTGGCTTTTACAGACCAGTTAGACACTCCCAATCAACTTGTTACCTGACCTGAAGCCACCTGTTCTCACTAATCACTTGTGTGAAAAACACCTGTCCACAGAATCAGACAGATCACACAGATTTCAAGTCTCCAACATGGGTAAAACCAAAGAGCTGTCACAGGACCTCAGAGTCAGAATTGTTGACCTTCACAAAGCTGGAATGGGCTACAAAAAGATTAGTAAGGTGTTGGATGTGAAAGTAACAACTATTGGTGCAATTATCAGAAAGTTTAAAGAGTATAACATGACAATCAACAGACCTCGGCCCGGTGCTCCAAAGAAGATTTCGCCTCGTGGGGTGGCAATGATGCTGAGAACAGTCAGAAATCGTCCTGCAACCACTCGGCAGGAGTTAGCAAATGACCTGAAGGCAGCTGGGACCACAGTTTGCAAGGAAACAATTGGCAACACTTTGCGCAACAATGGATTCACATCCTGCAGTGCCCGAAAGGTACCCCTGCTGAAGAGAGCACATGTGGAGGCGCGCCTCAAGTATGCCAATGATCATTTGAAAGATGAACCAAGTTATTGGGAGAAGGTTTTGTGGTCAGACGAGACCAAAATTGAACTTTTTGGCCTCAACTCCACCCGCCATGTGTGGAGGAAGAAAAATGCTGCCTATGACCCCAAGAACACTGTGCCCACCGTCAAGCATGGAGGTGGAAGCATAATGTTTTGGGGGTGTTTCTCTGCCAAGGGTACAGGGCTACTTCACCGCATCACTGGGAAGATGGATGGAGCCATGTACCGCACAATCCTGAGGGACAACCTCCTCCCCTCTGCCAGGGATCTGAAAATGGGCCGTGGTTGGGTCTTCCAACATGATAACGACCCTAAACATACAGCAAAGGCAACAAAGGATTGGCTCAAGAAAAATCACATTAAGGTCATGGAGTGGCCCAGCCAGTCGCCAGACCTCAATCCGATCGAAAATCTATGGAGGGAGCTGAAGGTCAGAGTTGCCAAGCGACAGCCCACCAACCTTCATGATTTAGAGAGGATCTGCAAAGAAGAGTGGGCCAAAATTCCCCCTGGTGTGTGTGCTAAACTTGTGGTTAACTACAACAAACGTCTCACCGCTGTGCTTGCAAACAAAGGCTTTGCCACTAAGTATTGAGTGTGTTTGGCAAGAGGGATCAAATACTTATTTTCCTCATTGAAATACAAATTAATTAAAATATATTCTTTAAAATTATATTCTGGATTTTTGTCTTGATATTCTGTCTCTCCATGTTAGAATATATCTACCATTAAAAGTGCAGAAGGATAGTGTCTTTATTAGTGGGCAAACAAAGAAAATCAGCAAGGGATCAAATACTTCTTGGACTCACTGTATATATATATATATATGTATATATGTATATATATATATATATATAGTGCTTTTACTGTTATTTAGGGCAAGTTAGCTAACGTTAGGTACCAAAATGGACTTGATCCGATTTCCAGTCAGGACTATTTCGCAAAACAGTGCTCACTAGGATGATCATGGCTTTAGATGGAGAAGGACAAATATCTTCAACCTACCAGTATTTGCTTCCAAAAGTCTGAATATTAAGATAGACCAGGACGGCTTGATGGACTAATTTGGTGGAAATGGTGTAGCTCAGTTTATCTGCCAAAATTTTATTTTATTTTTGATAATATTTCACATGTTTACATGCTATAAATGTTATAATTACAGTCAGGAAGTATAATTCACCCCTAAAGAGTTCCACAGATTCCACATGCATTTCTGGACAAGCTGAGAGAGATCGGCGGTAGAGTAATACTACAGGATTGTACACTAATATGACTCTATGGGTTACGCAGCGTCACGCTCACAGTTCTGGAGAGCGCCGTCCTGCTCGCTCCGTAATGCTGCTATAGATGTGCTGTTTCCACAACGCTAATTAATTAGATATCTCTTAGTCTGCTTATTAGCTACATTAGTCTTGAAGCTCGAGTGCAGAGCTAAAGAAGCAAACCTTATCCACATCAGAATATCTTGGCTGATTGACTATATTTGTGAGAAATGAGGGAGATTTGAACCATGGCTTTACATGTGGAGCTAGAAACATACGCAGTACTCATCCGGTCCTTTCTGTCAAGCCTTCGCAGTGTCATATTACAGCTGAACTGGAGTATCAATGCCGTCGTGCTCAATTAGAGAATATCACCCAGCACGATCTGATCCAGCTGCCGCGTCGGCTTCATTTGCACAGGCGATGTTATCGGCCCTCCCAGTTCGGGGGAAATGTTGAATCAGGGGAAAGAGCTGTATCTGTAAGAATGGCCATTAATTGGAAAATTGGAAATCAATTTACATGAGCGGCGCCGGCAGCGGGCCATCATTCAGCGCCACAGTCGCAGGTTCCACACTGGCCCAAAGCAGAGGAGGGGAAAAATCTGCACTGATGCAGTCACGTGAGCTGAATAACAATTCCACCAGCATCCCATACTGCACATGACACGAGTGGAACACATTCAGACAACGACATGCTGCCAGTGCTAAGAGATAAAAGAGCAGCACTGGCACTCCAGCGTCCTTCTTGAGTGCTAAAGAGACAAACACTCGTAAATGTCCCTCTTGCGCACTCTGCATTTACAGTGATGGGACTGATGGGGCAGAATGAGATATCATCACTGTCCAAGCCTTGTAACTCTACACCATTTAAAACTGCCAGCTGCGCTTTACATTGTGTGAAGATTTTATGACGAATGCATGAGCAGAAATGATCCAGAATTGAAAAAACTAGAGTAAATGCTGCTTTATTCAAAATACATGCCATAGAAATCATATCATAGGTAAACACCTGAGCCTACTGCATCTGGAGGTAGACAGACAACGGTAAACAGGATATTCCATAGTAATTCGATAGAGCAGCAACATGGTCATTGCAATGTTCCAGCAATGTTCCAGTCTCTGAGCACTTATTGAAGAAGTCTATACAAACCCCAAACCATCACGAGAAGCCAAATATTGAGTAGGTCCCACCACAAGAGACCTGAACATTCCAGGCATGGACTCAACAACACCTCTGAAGGTGTCCTGTGGTATCTGGCAGTCTGTTAGTTGTGATGCTGGGCCTCCATGAGCATGAGTGAGAGCCTTGGGTGCCCATAAACCTGTCACCGGTTGTCCTTCCTTGGAGCACTTTTGGTAGGTACTGACCACTGCATACCGTGAACACCCCACAAGACCTGCCTGATGTTTTGGAGATGTTCTGACCCAGTCATTGTCTAGAACATCACAGTTTGGTTCTTGTCAAAGTGTCTCAGATTCTTACACTTGACTGATCTGACTGAACTGGCTGATTGACTCACTTGCTGCCTAATATGTAGATCTAGATGAAGATAATCAATGTTTTTCACTTCACCTGCTAATGATACTAATGTTACGGCTGATCTGTGTAAACAAAAACTCACAATCAGAGATATTAGCATGTGTTTAAAACCTTCTCCGAATAAAATAGACGCCAATATCATCACAGTCAGTGATGCCACAGCTATTCCAGCAATGCTATGGCAGCAAATGCTGTCACTTCATGCTGTACACTCTCTTTAATTAGAGATGAAAAAGGGTAATTAAGTATGGTGAATGAATAAAAGTAGGAATCGATTCGAGGGGTGATTGAAGAGGATGCCATTCCCCCAAGTACCATCCTTTCTGTACATCCCTTTTAGATTTAAAGACAAGACCAGATCAAGACTAAGACTTTATAGTGGTCAAGACCAAGGACAGGGGCATGCGAAACCGAGTTAAGACCAAAAACCGAAGTGGGTGATACTGAAGTCAAGACTGAGTCGAACCCAAAACCCAAAAATTCTTTTGCTGATTAGAGTTCAAGACTAGACTTGAGTAAAACACAATTTTCTATTATAGATATTTCAATTTCATTAAATAATGTAAGTGAATCAAATAGACATATATGATCAAAGTAAACATACATGAACTTATTCTTTATTACTGCACTGCCTTTTTATCTCCGGTTGGTTCAAATGCATTTTTTAAAAATATTTTAAATATATTTTGTACATTTATTCTATTCATTGTTATTATTGTATCTACTGCCAATATATTTTTAGTTTGTGAAATAATATCAAGTCAAATAACCTCCTCAGTTCATAACTTAACTTCATAACCCAAACCCCGCTCCCCTCTACTGTAACTTGAACCCAAACATACCCATTTGTTACAATCTGGCCACTGACTAGCGAGTGAGAGACAGAGGGACAGATAGAGAGAGAGAGACTGAGACTGGAAAGTGTGTCTGAGCGAGAAGGATCCCACTCCATCAGAATGCAGGCCGGACTCTGCGGGCGGGTCCCACTGTGCCTTCAGACCCGCGGCGCGGCGTTTTGGAGAGCATATGGCGCTGGCGCAAGCCTCGCCACTTCCAGCGCAGTGCCAGAACGCAAAGCTTCATCCAATTAAACCCGGCACTGATTCATTTAGCCCTGGCGAAACGGACCCCTAGCTTTGCCTGAAACAACCCCCCACCCTAGTGCAGCAAACAGATGGATCCCGAGCGCCGGCCGTGACTAATAAAGTGCAGCTAGGTACACGGCACACGCCTCGCCACCCGCCTTAAAAATCATCTTCATCATGGCAGGAGTCGCGGCACCCTCGCCATTTCAGAGATGGATTTTCCTGCCTGACAAAAGCACAGGGGACGGTGGGCACTCTCGCTGAGGAGCCATGAAGAATCCCGGCTTGTTTCAGGAATCTCCTGTCTCAGTGACAAATCACAAATGCATGGAAGTGCAATCTGTCTGATCTTGGGACACGCCCACCTAATTAAAATACACTACACATGGTCACAGGTCTGTAGGCACCACCATCCTCCAACGTTTCTTCTGAAAGCATGGGGAAATGAAAGCGCAGTTTGATCCCTATTTTGCAGCAATAACAGCCTTTGCTCTACTGAGAACTCTTTACATTACATTGCTGTAAGAATCTGATTGCATTCAGCCACCTGAGTAAGACCATTACTGAGGCAAGATGTTGATGTTGGATGATCATTAGTTCTGGATTACAAACACCACTCCAGCTCATCCCAGAGGAACTTGGTGATGCCAGAGAATGCTGGGGGGTTCCGGAGCCACTGCATACAGGGAAGATCCCACAAGACCTGCCTGATGTTCTGGAGATGTTCTGACCCAGTCGTCTAGAACATTACAGTTTGGTTCTTGACAAAATGTCTCATATTCTCAAGCCTGCACATTTTTCCTGCTTCAACACCTTCATCACCTTCAAGAACCGACTGTTCACTCGCTGACTGATATGCAGATCCACTTATTTAGCAGGAGCCACTGGAACCAGATCATCAATCAGTGTTATTCACTTGGTTTTAATGTTATGGCTGATCAGTGTATATGATATATTATAGAGTAGCCCAAGTAGGGGGAATTTAGCACCAGTTGTGCTAAGAACTAGTTGACCCCAATGGATATTGCAGACAGATACATGGACTCAAATGTATCCCTATCCTTACTTGACCCCTTCTTCATTGCAGACTCCTACTGTGTGTGTGTGAGTGTGAGTGTGTGTGTGTGTGTGTGTGTGTGTGTGTGTGTTTATTCAGCCTAAAGCAAGTTAGTCTGGGCTGCTTTTTAAAAAAGACCCAATACAGAACAGACACTCAGAACAGACGTCAGTATACACTATATGGACAAAAGTATTGGGACAGCTGCAGATTCATTGTTTCTTTCAAAATCCAGGGTATTAAAAATAATTCATCCTGCTTTTCTGGCTTTCTCCTAGATTTCGGAGGAGCATTGATGTGAGGATTTGCTTGCATTCAGCGACAAGAGCGTTTGTGTGATGCAAAAGGATTGCACAAGGAACACGCCTGGCGTTAGGCAGCATGGTGCCAATAGGTTAAGGTTTATCTGCTCCAGAGAGTCCTATTCTATTGGTAGTACTTTTCCACAGGGACTAGACAAGCTGAATGTGTGTGTGTGCATTTGCACATCTGTGTCAGCAATGGGTGCAACTTAAAGTATCTGAATGCATTTGAAGGCATTTAAGGGCCTGGTAGCAAAAACAGCCTGTTTCATTAAAGGCTGGAAAACGGTCGTGGAGAAATTCATTATGGCGGGTTTTAGCACAGAAACCCACCCAGGTGTCCCAAATGGATATCAGACATGGTAAAATACAAGAACAAAAGGTTCCGTACTAATAAATGATTTAGTCTAGAACCATACATCCAAGGCCAGAACCCTTCAGGGACCTTCTACAGAGCATGCAGACACATGCAAGTGCAATCCATCTGATCTGGAGATACTCCTGGCTTATTAAGACACAGTCAAGGCTTTCAGCACAGGCAGGCTGTACTCTACATACACTCATCCACTCCTCTGGGAGAACGGAGGAAGCGGAGCACACTTCCGCCATCTAATATCTGTCTGTCTCCTTCTGTCTCCTTCTTCTCTCTCTCTCTCTCTAACTCACTCTACCTCTCTACCATCTCTGTCTACCTCGTAAATGAGGTTTTTGGCTTCTGCACACCAGCATTGGTCCTTCCTTTCTAATGTATTTCAGAAGCCATTAACTGCGAGTCTCCTGCGAGGCTGCATCAGCGGCTTCAAGCTGGAGCTCGACAAACATCCGCCAACGCACTTGTGCTTCTTGCATTTGCTGCGGTTCAGATACACAGTTCTGGCTTTGATTTGACTCTGACAAACCCTTAAAACGGTTCAGCATGGAGGGATGCCATAGAGGAACCACTCTCGCTTGCCTAAAGAACCTGTCAATCAACAGCTTACTTTAAAGAACAATGTTTGTAAATGAGTGTGGAGAATCTTATTATTATTCCAGAGTATTAATAACGTTAATTATTATGTGGAGGAGGGAGGGGGGTGCTCTCTTTGCTGCAGGAACAGCTTCTACTCTTCTGGGAAGGCTTTGCACCAGTTGTTGGAACATATAGAAGACCACTGTTCAGCAGAAGCACCACCTGTACATCTCTGCGAGGTTTGGTTGGAGTGGTTTCTCAGTTTGAGCAGTGATTAACTACTGTCCACAGTGAAGGTCAATGCAGTCTTAGCAGTGCTATTGATTGCTGGGAGGTGGGAGATGGATGGATGGATAAATAGATGAATGGATTGGTGGACCACTGGATGAATTCATGGACGGATGGCTGGCCGTGAGAACATACTGGGGCTGCATCTTCTCATCAAAGAACTTGTCGCAAGGATACGACATCTTCAGTGTTATACGTCAGCATAACAGTGCATGAGCACTGAACACGAGGAGTAATACTAAACAGCACTCTGCCACGGGTTATTTGAGTAATGGCAGCATTATGAAAGTCGATCGAGCTGTGCCGTAGGAGCACGCTCAATATACCAATTTCTGAAGTGCTGAATACATCACACCTCCATTAATTATTAATTATTAAGGAGCTGGACTGTGAGAAGAGTTTGAATACAGACACATGGCCAGGCCATATGAATGAGCAACTGGGGAACCTAGGTAGTGAAATGCACCTCCCTCTCAGAGATATTTACTGTGGGTTCATTCGAATTTACACTCACAGTAAAACTCCCAGTATTGAACACCTATAACCTCCCTACCAATCCAACTGAACACATAAGCACTGTAGGGCCTTAATAATGTAGGGTCCTAATAACAACGCTGAACTCTTAACAGGCTGTTTGAAGTGGGTGGGTTCGGTATATTACTAAAAAAGGTTATCTGACTCATAGTGGAACCCTTTTTGGAGCTATCTAGAACCATACTTTATTCTTTAAAGACAATATCAGCATCCAAATGGTTCTTTGAACTGTCAAAGCTTTAGATTGTGCATATTTTTGCTTTATACCTACACTACTATACTATAGTACTGTGGTTCTTTAACTCTTTAACAGTAGTAGAACCCTATGTGCATTGAATAGAACCACATAGCCACAAGGCACCATATGACCCACATAGAACACAACATAAGGAATAACTATTAAACCAGATGATCCTAAACCAAAGATCCATGTCAGCTCCTAATGTACTAAAGATAGGTTCCTTGGCTCATTTTAGTGGTATATAGAACCTTTTTTCTTAAAAACGTATCTAAAAGAGGTTGTTCTCCATGGTTGAGGAGGACTATTAACCTGACAAAGAAGCATCTCAGCATCCAAATGGTTCGTTGAATAGTCCTACTCTATATATCAGTGGTTTTCAAACTGGGCCTCACATATTTGTTCTACACTCCGAGCAAAAAGGGTTCTAAAAGAGCCGGAAATGGCTTATTAACCCTTTAGGTGCTATTTACAACCAATTTTAAAAGGTTCTGTTCAAATAGGACATGGTCATAGTGAAGAAACCCTTCAGACAACAAAAAAATAGCAAACATCTAAGACCATTTTGAGAACCATGAACCATGAACCATGGGCTTTTACTAAAGAACCTTGAGTGTAGAATTTCCCCACTGTGCGACTAATAAAGGATTATCTTATCTTATCTGCTCGTATGTTATCTTATCCTATCTTAGAAGAGCTACTTTTAATTAAATATATGCTTCTTTAACATTTTTCAGGCTTTGTAGGAATCCATAAATGTCCTTCACTCCAACGAGTGTGGAGATCTTCTACTTTCGTCTCTTTACGCTGAACACAGTCCTCATACAGAAAGAACTGGGACAGGATCACAGAACGTTTCTATATCAAAACAGCCTCGCAGTTCTGAAGATGGGGTTTAAATAAGCAAGCTGTAGAGATTTCGCTGAAATGACAGTCCTGCACTTATAATGCGATGATTCTATACAGTTAATTGTCACCTTAGGCCACCTTCGTTAACAACTGCCATTGCATTAGGTCCTTGAATTACCTACTTCCTCTAATGCTCCTAATTAGTGAAACCAACTGATGTAAAGTTCTGAATAGGGCACTCTGGACCAGCCCCACACATTAGTAGAGCTGGGCAATATGGCGGATATGGATATTTTATCGTATCGTGATAAATTTTGTTATTGTGATAATAATAACCTTCTCTAAGCATATGGAGGAGACTGTTAGTGCTAATAAACACTGATCAGCTGCAGGTTTCATTACTAACAGTGTAATTAGACTGAAGGGTTCATTAGATGAAGAGCAGCAGATGTTGAGTAGAAATCACTGTGTTCAGTACAGGAGAGGATCTGAATAGTAGTTTATAAGAATCTGATACTGATGTGTTTAGTCTGATTACACACATGTATCATGATAAATATTGTGTATCGCAAAACCTGTCTTTAAATATCATGATATAGTATTTTTATCATATCCCCCAGCCCTACACATGCTACAAGCTTTGTGAAAATGGGTTCTTGGACAATAGTGGAATCCTCTATAGTGGAAGCCATTATTTAAAGAACCATGTACAAGAGGTATATGGGCCATTCTCAAAGTGCTCCTCAGGGACCTTCAACATGGTTCACATACTTACTCTATTCCTATGAGTCATGAGTTGATTTAGAGGGAACGTGTGGTACGGTACAGCCTGTGGATAATTACTGCTGTCTATATAACCATTGCTGTTACTAAAGAACCCTTGAGGAACCAGTTTTAAGTGTAGAACAGCCACTTTTGGTTCCCTTCACTGCTCCTTTTCAGCTTGTTCTGTACATAACCATTGTCTTTGGTCCTAAAGAACCAGTGGTCCTCAGAACACAACAGTACAAACTCAGCTCGTTTTAAGGATGATAGAAAAGTCTCCAGCCCCATCACTGGCTAAACCACGTTCTCCATGGTGATGGACCTTAGGTATCAACCCCTGCCTCACTAATAGTCTTGTGGCTCGCAGCAATGTTTCAGCATCTTCTGAAAGCCCGTCCAGAAGCAGAGTAGAAGCTATTACTGCAGCAGGAGATCAAAGACAAACATTGTGAGGAAACACTGGATGTGCAGGGGTCTACAAACTTTTGGACATCTAATGAAGTTCAATTAAAAAGCCACCTGATGGTAAAGGCAATGGTTCTGTATGGAAGGATGAACCTTCTAAAACATCTATATGCATGCATGGTTCTTTTCTATGATGGAGAATCTGTTCTTGGTTCTTGTAGGAACACTCACAGAACCATCTGAATGCATAAATGGTCCATTTTTTAGAATGTTCTATAAGGAACCATCTACAAGTAGTATTCATCCCACATAGCGAAGAACCTATTTACCAGGCAAAGAACTTTACAGGCATCTACATATATAACATACCCAAAAGTTTGTGGACACCCCTTCTAATGAATGCATTCAGCTGCTTTAAGTTGCACCCATTGCTGACACAGATGTACAACTACACACGCACACACACTGCATGCCTAGTCCCCGTAGAGAAGTACTGCCAATAGAATAGGACTCTCTAGAGCAGATAAACATCATCCCACCATGCCTAATGTCAGGTCGTGGGCTAGTAGAGGGGTATAAAGCCCCCCAGCATTGAGGAGCTGTGGAGCAGTGGAAGAGCTGTGTCTCTTGGAGAGACCTCACTACCGCTCTTGTCACTGAATGCAATCAAATCCTCACTGCAATTCTCCTCCAAAAATGACTAAAAGCCATCTTCTCTGGACAGTAGAGACAGTCACTCCATCAAAAGCAGGAGAAACTCTTCTGAATAGCTTTGATTTCAGAAGAAACAGTGAGTGAGCAGGTGTCCCAATACTTTTGTCCATATCTAGTATTATTAAAAAGCTGGCAGGTGGACACACGACATGGACCTGACACCCTTGACCAAAGCCAGACAGCAGTGACCACATACCTGCGTGATGCACAGGGACAAGCGCGTCCTCTCTGTCTCGCCTCGTGCTCTCACGTCCCTGCAAAGGGGGGAAAAGGACACGAGCAAAGTTGGTGGTCTCAATGAAGCCAGCAGAACATAACGGTACAAATGTGAAGCTCTCGGTCAGCTCGCGCCCAGCTCGCGCCCAGCTCGCGCCAGAAGGATGCATCTGGCTCGGCGATGACATAATTGGGTAAAAGATGGGTCCGGGCTGCACGAGACAAGTCAATCAATCAATCACTCGGCAACATGAAATCCACCAGCGTGCACTGCAGCAGCACAGCACGAGCTATACGTCTTGCAGGAATGCATCTCGCGCCTGAAACGGCGTTGACACTAACCGAAAAGAGCCGGTCCCCAGCATGCCTGGATCACGTCTTGGTCGAAGTGGCGCGAGGAGGGAAGCAGCAGCAGCAGCAGCAGCAGCAGCAGCACCGACTTCCAGATCGTTCTCTCAGCCAATGAGGCGCTTCAGGACGATCTGCACGCTTTTATATACCGGCGCGTGCAGAGCACTGTGGGAACCGCCGTAATCAGCATCAATCAGGAGGGTCTTCTTACACACTCGCAGGGTGCGCGAGCAGCACGCGGAGGGTGGAGGGTGGAGGGTGGCGGGCAATCAGAGACGACTTGTGGGTGTAGAACATCAGAAAGTCAAAGGTGAGAAGATGTTCAGCAAAGCTGTGGCGTTCAGAAGTGCTGCTTCAAGGGTTCTTTGGTTCTATATAGAACCATAAACCATCTGAGACATCAGAATGCATAATAGGTTCTTCTCTATGATGGAAAACCTGTTGTTGGTTCTTGAAGGAACCTGTAATCAAGGCTTCCACCACTGTTTCAGGCCAAAGTTCTTCATAGAACCCTTTTTCTTTTCATCTTTAAGGGTTCTTTAGGATTTTTTAATAAAGGGTTCTTCTCTATGATGGAAAGCCTGGTGTTGGTTCTTGAAAGAACCTTTTCTAAAGGATTTTCAGTAATGTTTCAAGTCAAAGCACTGCCTAGAACCCTTATTGTTTTTATCTTTCAAATGGCATCCTCCAAGGGTTCTTCAGTAGAGGGTTCTTTAGTAAAGGAATCTTCCCTATGATGGAAAACCTATGGTTGGTTCTTGAAAGAACCTTCAATAAAGGCTTCCACAACAGTTTCAAATCAAAGTACTTTATATAACACCTTTTGGTCCTTTAAAATGGTTCTTTTAGGGGTTCTTTAGAGTTCTTTAGTAAAGGGTTCTCCTTTGTATTTGGTTTCCTAATGGAACCTTCCAGTATTAGTCAATTCAAAGTACTACACAGAACCCTTCTTTGCCTTAATCCTTTAAAATTGGTCCTTCAAGAATTCTTTGAGAAAGACAGTGGTTCTATATGGAACCACGGTCCCTCAAATGGTTCCATGTTTTTATCTTGTTATGAGTCAAAACTCTTTATATGTTTTAAAGTCAGAGTCATTTAAGGGTTCTTTAAAAATGCCAATGGTTCTATAAAGAACCATGTGAATGTTTAAATGGTTCTTCTGAAGATGCAGAACCAGTGAAATCTCCACTATTGTTACAAATCAAAGAACTTTTATTCTAGCACCTTTTATTCTAGCATCCTTTAAAAGGGGTCCATAAAGGGTTCTTGATAACATAGCTAGGTTACATAGTGGTTCATACAGAAGCATTACTCCACCACCTCCACCACCCTGGACTGTTCACACAAGGCAGGTTGCTGTTGGAACCAAATTCTGACAGTACCAGGCTACGGTTCTCCAGGATGTCCGGTTGTGATGTGAGCCTACGCCCACTGCAGCCTCAGCTTTCTGGTCTTGGCTGCTAGAAGTGGAAGCTGATGTGGTCTTCTCCTGTTGTAGCTCACCCCCCTCATGATTGGAGGTGGTGGTGCTGTTCATTCTAAGAAGCTTCTCTGCTCTCCACACTTGGACAGAGGGGTTATCTGAGCTACTGTAGCCTTTCAGTCAACCAGCTCCAAACAGTCCGATCATCCTCTCAGTGGGTGTCGTTTTCCTGTTGTTCTGAAGATCTCAGAAGACCAGCAGTTCTACAAACGCTCAACCAGCCTGTCCGATACCTAGATAGGCTAATGTGAACGTTACCTGAAGCTGCTGGCCTGCAGCTGTATGGTTGTATGCATTGCACCGCTACCACATGATTGGCTGATTGGATCCTAGCATGAAGGAGTCGGTGTACAGGTGTACCTGAGGACTGGCTTCCAATCTGCATAAACTCTGTAGGCCAGTCCTTAAAAGAACCCAGAACCCTGAGCGAAAAAAAAATAGTGTGTGCTGTGCTGTAATGATAGCGCTAGCAGGCATTTGATCCAGCCAGGCTGGTGATTTCCAGTTCCGCTCTTTGAAAAGGGAGGGTAATAGATGAACAAATAGCTGCTGTTTATCTTCAAATAAAAAGTGTCAGCAGCATGGGGTAGAAACGCAGGCCTGCAGCATCCAGGTAAACACACCGACACGGCCAAATATGTACTTGCGGTATGAGGAAATCACCCTCCGAGGCTTAATGCTTTATCAATATCAGCTCATTTACTCAGTAGGTCAGTTGGGAGACTCGACAGTGAGCGAGAACGGGGCCTAGCTAACAGAACCAAAATCACACTAGAACTCCATGTACCCTTCAGCCCGTTCTCTACTGAACTCCTCACTCTCGTAACTACATTAATTAACGTCTCAGGAATACGCAGCTAACAACATCTGGATAAAACTTAATGGACAAAAGTATTGGGACACCTGCATATTCACAGTTTCTTCTGAAATCAAAGAAAGATGATCCTGCATTTGTTGGAGGAACTGTCTCTATTGTCTAGGGAAGAAGGCTTTCTGCTACTTTGCTGCAGTGTTGCTGTGAGGATTTGATTGCATTCAGCAGCAAGAGCTAGATGGGCAGTGGTGGCTCAGCGGTTAGAGCGCCGGGCTATCGATAACAGGGTTGTGGGTTCGATTTCCGGGTTTGGCAAGACCCTTTACCCTCTCTGCTCCCCGGGTGCTGGAGTTGGCTGCCCACCGCTCTGGGTGTGTGTGTACTCACGGCCCCTAACACACTAGTGTGTGTGTGTGTTCACTACCACAGATGGGTTAAATGCAAAGGACACATTTCGCTGTGCAGTGACAAATACGACAAATACGCACCTTTACCTTTACTTAGTGAGGTCAAGGTGTTGGACGATGATCATGAGTGATGGAAATGCTTGGGGTCCTTATACCCCTCTAGCCCAGATTTCTAAACCAAGTAACAAATCATCATAGGCATCATAGAATTCATACAGTTGAAATATCTTTATTAAGCATGGTCACTTGTCACATACATATAAAACCAGCTGATTACTGAGTCTGAAACTCATACAGGATCAATAAACAAAGTTGTGAAGCCTTTACAATAAATCCACAATACAAAGAAAACCCTGAGAACTGTAAACCCTACCATACAGTCAATTCCTGTTTGCCAGAATAAAGTGCAAGTGGTGAACAGGTGCATAAACAGTGTTTGATATTTATCATCCAAACAGAACACAGTGATGAAACCTGAACAGTGAGAGTGCCACGCCATGCCACATCCTACCTCCAGTTATCCTGCAGAGCTGTGATACCAACCAAATAGGCTTAAAAGTAGCTCTCCCCTCGCTCATCTAGCCTAGGCTTGGATTATTAATGCTTAGTCATTAAGAGACAGAGCTACAGGGAGGTCATCGGAGCAGACTTCTATAGGCGAGCGAGGACAGGTGGATGCTGTAGTGGTCTGGAAGCTGCACATGAAACACAAACATGGGGGAGAATGGCATACAGACTTAATAGAGCTTGGAAATATGACAATATTTTAGCATATCGTGCAACACTTTGCTTTTATCAGTGTATCGTGGATATCACCAGTGCTTAAAGAACACTGATTAACTGCATGTTTCATTACAAACCGTGTACTCGGTCTTATTTAACTGAATGGAGTGCTGCATATTTTCAGTAAAAATCAGGGTCTTCAGTATGGGAGAGTATTTGGATTCCAGTATTCTGGAAAAATTGTCAACATGACAAAATATTATGATAAATATTATAAAACATTTTTTTAAATAAATATCATATATAGTAAAAAATGTCTTTAAATATTGTGATATAAAATTGTTCCATATCGCCCGGCTCTACAAGATATTCCATACAAGATATTCACATGTTCAGAAGATATGTCTGAAGAGATCAGGTATAACAAAGGTATAAGGGAATCCTAACTATATGCAAGACCTGGAAGACCACCAAACCTGCCCCTTTCAGATAAGCAGCACTTTAAGCTTCATCTTGGAGAGAGAGGACGACTCAATGCTGTGGATATGAACGGATGTAAAGCCTAACAAGAAGATCGAAGCTGCAGCTGTTCTCAGTACAATGGACTGACCACCCCAGAGTCCAGAACTCAACATCGTTAAATGTGTTCAGGACGACTTGGTTGGTGAGAAGTCTGAGAGCAGGGTCTGATCTCATGTGGAAGGTGAGGTCTGACTCTGGAAAGCTGGCCTGCTGTGATCTTATCCCAAATGCAGTCAACCAGTCAAGACACAGCATGTGTCTGAATACTGCTCTATATGGCTGGTATAGCTTTAAGCTACTGAATGAGTCGTTTTTGTTCCAGGGCTCCAAAGACGGGTTACTTCTTGTGCTTTTGGCTAATCAGTGAGCTTTGGGGGGAAAGGGGATTGAGGGGGTAGAGAGAGAGCAATCTCTCGCTCAGAAGAAGAACTGAAGACTGCACTCTGAGCTTGTTTATGGAGGATACCTGCGCTCCCAGCCTGGAGAGATAGCGGTTCCGAATGCCAAAAGGGGACAAGTGCTTCAGACGAGCCAGCTCCTCCTGAGAGCGCTTACGCACCTGCACACGCCATGCCTCCCTGAAGAGAGAGAGAGAGAGCGAGCGGGCGAGAGAGCGAGAGAGAGAAAAGAGGGGAGAGATCAGAATGTCACAGAATAATCATCTTTCATAGGGTTTAATGGGGGCGTACCATCATACTAGATGAAGTAATCCACTAATTACTTTGATTAAATATTCAGTTCCTTCAAAAGATCAAACAATAAGATTTCAATTAATTCAAAGATATAAAAAAGATACTAAAATTATATATATATATATATATGATTTATATTATATATCCTGCATCTGAATGTTTACAGTACAAAAATAAACCAACACAATTTCTCTAGAACAGATCTGAGGGAAAAAGACTAACATCTCTCTCTCCCTGAAGCAATGACTGCAGTGTGCCTCTTCCTGCTGTGTGAACCATGATCATGACTCCACATCTAACACCCAATCAGAGGCTTGAATTAAAACCCTGATTGAGGTCTGATACGGACTTTGTTTACCCTTCACTGGTAAAATGAAAGAATAAGAACAAAAGAACAACAGAGGAAGCCTCCACTCAGACTCATTAGACGGCCTCCATATCTGCTTTAAACATCAAAAGGTCTCGGCTGAGGGATGAAAGCTCAAACGGGACTACAGACGAGTTTAAAGCAACCCTCAGAGTGCTTAGCGAAGTGTGCGACACAGCCCGAGTGATTCGCTTAAAAAGTGATTCGCTTCATACCGGTCAGGCCTTACTCTGGATCCAGCAGGGGTGGCAAGGGAACAGAGAAATGGTACCTTAATGAAAGGTAGCAATTGACAGGTAGCGTGTCAATTTTACTCAAATGACTAAAATGCCATAGTGTGTAATAGAAAAGTGCGAGTGTGAAGTAGAGGTGGACAAT
Source organism: Salminus brasiliensis (assembly GCF_030463535.1). NCBI lineage: Eukaryota > Metazoa > Chordata > Actinopteri > Characiformes > Bryconidae > Salminus > Salminus brasiliensis. The sequence continues at coordinate 31,307,297 of NC_132900.1, forward strand.
ATGACAATACTTCATTGGATCATGATACACAACACACTTAACAGCATATTGTGGATATGGTTAGTGCTTAACTGTCTGGGGGTCTACAAATGTGCCAGTGTGTCAAATTCCATGTTTCTGTATGTTTTATATTAATATGGCTGCAATAACAAAGCGCAGAAATAAAGTTTACCAGATTATATATTCACACAGTGTTTTAGGTCACATGGGGCCTCATTATCGAGAGAACATTTGGATATAAATTGTGGGTATTATTACGTTATACGCAACTGCCTTTAAAGGCAAATATGCAAAAATCTAAAAAATCCCCAGCCGGTTAAATAACATTGATCAACTGCCCTTTTCATTACAAAGAGTGTAATTAGTGCCGTTTAACTGGATGAAGAGGAGCACATCAGAATTGAAATCACTGTACTGATGGGAGTGTGGTAGAGTATCTGAATACTCATCAGCATGAGAAAATACTGAGAAATAGTGCGCATCATAAAACTTTAAATATCATGATATTTTCACATCACCCGCCTCTAGTCTGAAGTACTAATAAAGCGTCTGCATGTGATGGTCTACCTTCATGGAAGAACCACCAGAAGAAATCCTAAACAAGCCTGAGGCATTCTGGAAAAAAAGTCCTTTAAACAAGTTAAAATGAGCAAAGAAAATGAGAACAAACATGTTTAGAAATTTCATGAAAAGAAGACATTTCCAACTGTTAAGCAGCGGCTTACTGCTCATGTTTTGGGCTTGCGCTGCAGCCAGTGGCACAAGGAACATTTAATTGGTAGAGTGAAGAATGGAGTCAAGCAGGAAAATGAAGTGCCCAAACAGATCACCATATACTCAATAATATAATATAATACAAGTATTTCCCCCCCAGTATTTCTAGCCCAGACTAGGCTGAGGCATACTATTCTCAACATTACGACTTTGGGCTGAACTACCTAATATTCATAAACCACCACATGCTAATTATTATTATGCCTTCAGAAGATCCATTTATTAGGATTCAGAGGATCCATGCAATATGAGTCATTATTAAATTACAGGAATGAGCACTAGAAGAGTGAGGCCTGAATAATAAACTAACAATTGATCAATTGATCCTGGAGTCCTGATGCGGGCGATCTGTCAGGAGATGTTTGGTTGTGCAGTTTGCTTTTATTAGACTACAAAAGGAAAATTAGGCTAGCATTGCTAATAATCCCTGGATTACTTCTGCTCAAACATATCTCTCAAACTGCTGGAAGCACTTTAACGTGAGCACAATATGCTGAATGAGCTATGTAAACAAAGATTAGCTCCAACTGGAAATATAGCTTTGCCCCTGTATGGTATCGTAACTGTAGGACAGTCAGCTAGACCAGCTAGACTAGATTCTGCTCCCTTGCATGCACCAAACAAACGTTCAGAAGATCTTTCAGCAGGTTAAGAGAGATGTTTGATGATGAGAAGATAAGATCAGTGAATCGGTGAATGTTTTATGCAACATTAGCCCAATGTTCTTAACTAGGGAAATGAGCATATCAGATATGTAACAGGTCTTGGGTGATAGACTGCTGTGTTTTTTTTTTTTTTTTTTTTAAACATGCCCAGAATGTTTGATATCATACTTAAACATACATGAAATCACTTAACTATATTCTTAAAAAAAAAATCCAAAAAACAATTAACATAAAAAAACATTTTTTTTTAACATTATATCAACATTGCATTTTGAATAGAAAAGTCAAATAACCCATTAAAAAACAAAGTTCCAGTCGAACTTCATTACCAACAAAAAGCCTAAAAAATCTAAGGCATCGGGCTAGAGTCCTTTTAGATTAAAAACACAGTGAAAAGCGATTCTCTCGAGCCATTGTTACATTTTAAGTGTTAAAATAGACGTGAACAGCAGCCTGCGGACAGAAAACACACAGCCTAGAATCCTGTAAAATGTTGGAGAGGAATGTTCCAGTCAGAGAAGCATCACCGGTGTGACAGTCTATAGGAAAGAAGTGGCCCCACTTGACCTGCTTGAGAAATAAGAAGCAGTACGTGTTCAGTGTCAACAGCTGATGGCCAGCTACCCTGAGGCAGAGTCGAGACAGTGACAGGACATCATCCTCAGCTCTACCCAACCAGCCCAGAACACTTCAGCACTATTGAAAGGTCAGTCCTGTCCCCAGGTAAGCCTAAGGGGTGGCCTGAGGGGTTGAGCCAAATCCACCAACAGCCTCCTCTCCTCAGCTTACCTACCTTTCCACCCCATCCCTTTCATTACCACAGCTGGAGAAGTCCATTAGACCTGATTCTACAGGAGAGGAGGCCATTGGAGAGGATGCTGGGACTGTCCCTTAGAACTGCTATATTACTGAGAAGCCTGGAAGTGGAAGTGCAGAAAGGCAGAGTAATGGCCAGTGTAGTGAGGAGGAGTCAGCTGTGCAGAAAGGCCCCCCTCAACCAAGTGGGTGATTGACATGTCAGATTGTCCAGTGAGACGGCTCACAGCAGGCTGGGTGGAGCCAGCGGAGTGAACAGCCTTCATCTGCAACACATGACAGCACAGAGGCAAGGTGAGACACACACCTACACACACCTACACACACCTACACACACCTACACCAGTGGGTGGTAAAAGAAAATAGTGAGGATGAAGTACCCATGATGAAAGAAGGCAACCAGGCCTGGAGAAGCTAAATGACAAAAGTATTTGGACACCTGCTTATTCATTGTTTCTTCTGAAATCAAAGATATTAAAAAGAGCTTACACTTTTGTTGGAGTAACTGTCTCTACTGTCCAGAGAAGAAGACATTCTACTAGATTTTGGAGGAGTAATATATATTATTACTTCTATGTATTTTATATAGAATTATTATTAGCATTAACTATATTATATTTTGCATTTAACTAAGATTATTTACTATTCATCACACTGCACAGGTCTCAAAACTTAAATATGTATCAAATATGATAAACGTGTCTTTAAAAAGGTTAACTTTGCAACCTTACTGAGTGAGTTAATGTCAAGAGGGCCAGAATGATGCATACTTCATGACCAATGAATTAACTCCTCCAAGGCAGTCAGCTGAGTCTGGTGTATTACAGTACGGGAAGACCGCTCAACCATATCTGAAGCCAAAAGGCAGTTCTGAAGCAGATTCAGTTCAACTATGTATGAGGAACGATCTGCTGGAGCTGAAAGGTCAGAAGGTCCAGGCGTAATAAGCTGGGTGATAAGGGTTAATAAGTCAAACCGCAAAGAGGTCGGCTGGTAAACTCACTCGGACTCGGGAGAAGAGGTCTTCTGTAGTTTGGCCCGGGCTGAGGCAGAAAGGTTCAGCTCTCCACCTGGTCAAGTGCAGGAGATCAAGTTAGGAAACGGAGGCTGATGCAGATCTGGCAGGTCAGCGACTCAGATCTGAGATTTTACTGTTGGACTTACCTCGGAGAACATCCACAAAGTAGAGCATCACCACTGCTACCAGAGCCACTGTGGAAAGAGCAGGAAGACATGAGCATGAGAAAGGGACACACCTGGGACTGTTTCCGTAAGAGGTGCAACTTAAATAGGACTAAAATGACTAATAATCAATCACTCACAGCAAATGCAAGCACAGAAGAAGACCTCCAGGAACAGATACCCTTTGCTGTCAAGAATGGCTCCTGATGCCATGGAGATGAGGGCCAATCCCAGATTCTGGATGGACTGCATACTGGCAAAGGAAGGAGACAGAGAAACACAGATGAGGCAGTTCAGAGCAAAATAAGCTTTCAAAGTTAGAATATGAAACAATATTCTTAAAGCCAATAAATGTATTTAAATTATGCCTGATAAACCAAATGCCTTCACAACACAGGGGACGGAAACTCACTCGACCATTTACTATAAAAGCCTGGCACGGCAACAACCAAGAGGATGAATCATTTGTGTCCCAGCAAGCTTTACTTTACCACCACTTGTTCTTTTAGTGGGAACCAAAGAATATCTGTCCCACAAAGAGTTTTTTGCGTAAAAGTCGTTTGCAGATATTTACATAATTGGTCAAGAATAAAAAAACAACTCTCCCCAAATTGGAAAAAACCCTAAAAAGACATAAGGGTTTTCTTACAATCCATATGCTGTGCCCAGCTGGTGTTCTGGCACTACAAAGGCCACCATTGGCCAGAGAGCACAAGCCAGCAGCGAATAAGACAGACCTAAGATAACCTGTTGAGATGGAAAAATAATAATTAATAAACAACAAAAATAACAGAAAAGTACAAAAACTAAAGACAACATAATAGCTCAGAGAAAACAGTACTTTAATCAGAAGGTAAACCTTTGCAAGGCTGAAATACTACAAACAAGGCTAGAAGCCCTGTCCACAAACAGGGAGGAGCCAGAATGGGAACACTATTGTAATGGTTGCACTGGATGAACTAGTTATTTTACCATAGCGATCCAGGGGTTCCAGAAAGTGAAAGCCAGCATCATGTGAGCGATCAGTGTGGTGACGACTGCAAACAGAACCCAAATTATGTTCTTGCCCGTTTTATCCACCATCAAACCCAGCAAAGGCGAGGCAGGAGCAGAGATGATGTACACAATGCTGAAAAACGGAGAGACAGAAATCTAAATTCCAAAATTCATCAGATTTGACTTAATAATTTCCAATTACACACATTACCAATCCAACCATTACATTTATTCAGTCATAACTGACAAGTTTGCACTTCCCCAAGTAGTTTCACACTGCAGTGCTTTACTTTTTCTGAAGTATATTTGAAATCAAATGTGTAATTTTTTTATTGAATTACATAAAAAAAAATGGATTATTGATTAATTACTTGAGCATTTTCTGTTTCCTGTATCGTTACTGCTTTACCGGAAATGTACCTTTATATATTTATATTATTTATAATCATTTCATTGCAGTAACATTACTTTTACTTGAGTACAGAACTTATCGTTTCCAAAAGCACCAGTTATAGCCCACAAGCTGCATGCGGAAGTGCCACCGAAAAAGCCGACGGTTTCTGTGGATCATTAGCGCTCACTCGGGACTCGCGAGCAGGAAAATGTGGCATGAGTGCATTTCCTACATGGTTTTGGTGGTCATGTTGGACAGAAGCAGGAAACAAACTGAAAATGCAGAAACTGCAAATACAGCTATAGTTTTTCATTTGCCAGGTTTAGGGTTAGGGTTAGATGGCGCCCCCCTGCTGCAGGTTGTGGGTGATGTCTGAAAACCTCTTTAACTGTGGCACATCTCACAAACACAAACAAACCAAAGGATCAGAGGTGGATCAGGTTTAATGGAGCAGATAACTGACCCAGGGTCAAGATAGATGGGAGATTACCTGTTGACCGCTCGTGCTTGGGTTGGAGTAAAGTTGAACTTTTCAATGAAGAAGACTCTGCAAAAAGAGAGAGAACCACCAGAGTCATATCAAACGAATCTAATGGATTTTAGGATATCAGTGTTGCATCCATACACTAACATTCACGAGATTTATCTAACGGCACAGTTCACGTCAACAAAACTGCACAAAATGCCCTTTCCTTAAAGCAACAGCACTTACTTTTACAGAATGGATGGGACGTCCCAATCAGGTTATTTTGTCCTCTATATTTTGTCTGATTATTGTGTGTGTATAAATAATTCAGCCCCACAGTTTAGATCAGATGAGCTGCTGATTAACAGGTTCAGTAAAATCTTTATTTTCAGTATCAGTTTCTATAACCAGACATTCTGGACTGATTTAGTTTAGTCGAGACTTTTCTTAAAATGCCTGTTTTATAGTGTTTAATATCTTATAATCCAGTCTGACCAATCAGCTCCCTGCTCCTTTACACACTGCAGTCTAATCACTGTCTGTAGTAGTACACACTCTGGACTGGTATCTGTGGGTGTTGGTCTACTGGTGTGTAATAACTGGTTTATAGTGGTTTACCGGTTCCCCTGCCAGTAAAAGAGTGTTTCAGTGAGAGTTTTATAAAGGGTCAGATATTATGGCCTGTTTTCAGGTTCCACTGTAAAATAGCTCCACACTGCAGAACCTCAACTCCTTTATTTACCTTCTGAGAGCATCTGCACTGCTGCTGCAGCCGGCTAGGAAAAAATTTCCATTAATGGCAATCTTTGAGGACACCAGATGGCGCTCTGAACACCACGTTTAAAACTAAGACTTGGGACTGGATTGGGATTAAAATAGACCATACCAGATCCATTCAAATATGCCTGGATTGGCCCTGGACATTCCTACCTTTATGTGTTTTTTTTCTATTTTTAGGACCTAGAGGTCCTGAATTGAGTGAAGACCAATGGTTCTCCGTCTCTGAAGCAGAAAACGCCACTAGTCCTAAAGCCCCCAGTAAACAAACATTACTAATGGTCTTTGAATATTGCCGCTTCATGCGACTTGTCTGGCTCGCAGGACTCTTTAACAGCTCAAATAAAAAAAAGTTCCTGTGTTTCGGTCAATGCTTGCAGGCCTGTTTCTGTAGCTCTTGATTTCCACTGAACAAGGTGAATGTTTTACCAACAGGTAAACATTCCCCTCCAGCTCTGTGCTGAGTACAGAGATCCGGCTGGCTAGAATTAAATAACTGTCTGCGGCAAAGGCCAACAGGCACTCGAGAAAAACACATCTTTAGCAGTTGATTTAGCCATCGGGACAGAGCTTTTCAGCGTGCTTGACTGAGAGAAGTCCGGCAATTTCTCGGCAGCCGACGTAAACGGCCACAGTGCTCCCCAGAGGCACCAAAACAAAAGCAACTGCAAACCTTTACCTTTCATTTTTCGGCTTCTTGGGCTCTAATGCTCATCATTCTGTGCCAAAGACCTACATTCACATACAGTGCATAACCTACATATAGTGCACTAGGGACATGCGGATGTACTGTCCATACCATCCAAGGCTGGTTTGCTTATTTGTTAGACCCTGTTTACACCTGGTCACATCACACGACTAGTACCTGGATTGCATATCGATAAGATTTAAGCCACATGTGTTTACGCTAAGCAGTCAAATGTGTCTCCGGTTAGTCATATGATCGAAGTGATACTTACTGCCCCAGGCCAATAAAGGGGAAGATGGCGACATAATATCCCACGCAGATGATGAAAATCAGCCATAGTTGGAAAGGGAAGTCTTTCACATCCCTCAATCTGATCACTTCCCCTACACACATATACACACACATAGGGACACAAATACAGTTCATACTCTCACACAAATCATAAAAAGGGCAACTACTTGCCTTTGCCATCATAACATTAAATGCTCTGTTAAGCTGTTCTTGAGCCCTGACAGCTCTAAAGGTTAGTTATGTTCTATATGGGTTCTAACCAGCACTGGCAGACTGGGTGTAACACGGTCACATAAAAAGATGCTGAGAGCAGCAGAAGAGTCACTTATCAATCCATTGTAAGTGGAGCGTCCACAGACAGGCAATCTTACCACCTGAACTGCTTTTTATGTGGCGGTCCAAATAGCTATAAACGCACAACCATCCACACAACACACACACACACACTTAACTGACCAGTCTTTCCTTGCTCCTTGTTGAGTATCCTCTCTGCCCGCCTGTCAAGATAGCCCAACGCCAGCGCGCAGATCAGCGAGAAGACACACGTAGAGGACGCTGAAACACAATTCCACACACGTCAGTTCCTCTAAGAAACCTCACAGCGAGGGTCTGAGGGTCCGCAAAAGTGACTATATACACTACCAAATGTCCAAATGTTTGTGGACCCCGCTCTAATAACCGTATTCAGCTACTTTAAGTTGCCCACACTGCTGACAGAGAAGCTATAGAGAAGTACTGAGCAGATAAGCATCATGAACCTATATCCTGCCAGGCGTGGGGTAGAGGGGGTATAAAGGCCCCAGCACCCGATGCAGCATCACAGGGTGGCCGACGCTCTGAGGAAAGTGCCAGGTACCAGTAACACAGAGCGCACCATCTACCCACCCCCTTCCCAGAGAAAGAGAGCATGGCCAACTATCTCAGACTCTGACTTGGCTCATGTTTCGAAATTGTGACCCCCGCCATAGAAGCAGAGCATTAGACCAGAGCTGAGCCACTTGGAGCCCCTCTTAAGTGGATGCAATTACTCTTAAATTGTGACGTTCATCTTAAATAGGGTTACTACAATTATTTAACAGGTGTGTATCATTGCGTGTACTAAGTTCCGGGTGTTAATTAAGCCCAAACTCTTTAAGTTCACTTAAGTAATCAGGTTTTACAGCAAACTAATCATCACTGTAGAGCAAAAGAAAAATCTGGCTGTTGAAAATCAACCTTCGAGGCAAAAAAAGGAACGCAGTTGAGTTTGCTGTTAGAACGACATCAAATAAGAGTAACATGAGAAGCGAGTCCACGGCAGAAGTGAAAGGGGGAACTCTATGTAGCGATTACAGCACAGCACTTCTGCACCAGACACTCCCAGAGGCTCTTAACATCCTTGGATTTCATCTGGTCAGGGCTGCAACGAAATACGGCTTCTTCATGTTTCTATAACCACAGCGCTCTCAGTGAAACGAAAATCCTATAGGAGTGTAACCAGAGACGTAGAGATTCAGGTTTTAGGTAAGAGGCACGGGAGAAAGTGATCCTCAGTGTGGCGGAGTGTATTTCTGTGAAGATAACTCTCTAGGGAGCACACTGCAGCTTGTCCTACATTAAGCAGCAGGGGTGTGAAAACGTATTGATACATTTATTGATCGTGTTGCTTTGGTCTGAAAGTGGCGATTCAACCACATCAGTGTTGTAATGTTAATCAATCAGAACGGAATAAAGTAAATCCTCTAAACAGGCCCCGTTTCAAATCCTCTAATTAAACTGAGCAACAAAATTGATTCATCTATTTTAGTTTTGTCCCACAAAGATGAACCTGCTTTTTAAATTGACATTTCTATCAGTTTTGAAGTGAGAGATCCCCACCTGGTCCCTTCTTGGAGGCTCTGGCACAGTAATTGCTAAGCGTGAGGTGTCCGCCTCACAGCAGATGGGGAAATTAGGATGTTTAACAGTGTGCTTGGATTCTGATGTTATACTCAGAATATACTTGTCATGCAGAATTCACCCACTTTCCAAATTAATCAAAGTACTGATCATAGCATTTTTTTAATGAAGCATAAAATAATATTTTTCGGAACTTGAATGTCAACTCACCATAGAAGTAGCAGAAAGAATATTAGAAAGACTATTTGCACAGTCTCTAGGCATTATACCTGGGGATAGGGTGCCAGGACAACACTTAACTGCATAAAAGCACAACAGCAGAGATATTTACACACAGAGTTGTATACCTGCAACTGACAGGGAGCTGCTACTCAGGAATGAGCAACATATGTATGTCCCAACATGTCCAGTCATGTTACTGAAAGCCCCAGGTAACTCCTTTATCTAGCCTTGTGCTTTCAACAAAAAGCTATTGCACGTCATAAACAATGTACACTAACACATATTTAAAATAGGTCTTTTTGCATGGGACAAAATCTATTAAACAGTATTTTCAGGTATAAGATATGATATCAAAATTATCTGCTGGACTACAGACATTTGCCTGATTAATATTAATAATATAGTGTCCAAGAACGTTAACCTAATTTCTTTGGATATATGTAAAAAATGAGAGTTCAGTCCCATAAATCTGCACAACCAAAACACAGCTGTAAAAAAGGGGCCAATTCCAAAACACCAAAACTGTTACATCACAGTCTTGGCTTGTTATATTCACTAGAGAATGATGCCCACTACAGACAGCCTTTCGAGCCAGGGCTAGTCTATCGGGTGAAGACCAGCTCAACTGAATCAAGCACTGCTGGGGGTATCCATGTGGCTGGGGGAAGACCTTTGAGGGCTATGTGCGACAACCTGGGAGAGCGAGCCATGCATCACAGGGTACCCGATGAAGCAAGCAGACTAAAACCAGGCTAAAAGCTAACCATAGCAGAATCAAATACAAGTCAGCTAGCCAACAAACACCCCCACCCCCACCCCAGAGTCCTCCATAAAAGGAAAATCAGTGTAACAGGGTGGTAAATAGGCTTGTTGAACCGCATCTGAGCACTTTTCAACCCCAACCAAAGTCACACACTTACTATTCCTACACCAAACAACAACTTAAACTATTGGAACCTTTAACGAAAAGAGTCATCACATGGTCACGAGGATCCACAACGGCACAGATCCGAATATGGATGCATCACTTCCCCAAAGTGGTTAAGTTCAAAGCCATGAGGAAGTCGATCCTAGCCCAGTTGGATTCTTACATGCTTGTAAGTGTACATGTTACGTCTGCTCTGAACACTTACCGATCATGAGTGCGGATCCTAGAGTGTAGTGGCCCGACTGGCCCAATGCAGCCTTCATGTGGTCATACACCCAGCCCATAACGTTCATGTTGACTGTACTGCCCTGGGAGACAGAGGAGAGAAAGCTTCAGAAACCAATTGTGACACGGTGCTGGAAATCTACTGGGACCAGTTAATATGACTGATTAGTCAATCCTCAAGTCAAGCGTGTATTAGCTTTCACTCCTTTTTAGCAGTGTTAGCATTTGTTGGCACCACAGGAAACAAACTGGATTGATTCACATCAGGCTTCATTTCAAATAATAGCCGGCCATCATATTGGCTCCTCAGCCTATTGCACACATGTGCATTTGCCAGTCTAGGACCGTGGTTCATGCGCTCACTGTTTTACTAATGATGTGTTAAAAGGACAAAAGTTTTGGGACACCTGCATGTTCATTGTTTCTTTTGAACTTTTTGGAGTACAACCACCCCACCTCACCTCATCTTGTCCCCAACTCATCCCAAAAGTATTGGATGGAGCTCCACCATCACTCCAGAGAACACAGTTCTTCCACTGCTCCACAGCTAAATGCTGGGGGGCTTTATACCCCTCTACTAGCCCACGCCTGGCATTAGGCATCATGGTGCATATAGCTTCACATTTATTTATCTGCTCCAGAGAGTCCTATTCTATTGGTAATCCTCCTCTACAAGGACTACCCAAGCAGAGTGTGTGTGTGTGTGTGTGTGTGTGTTACCGTGCATCTGCACATCAGAGTATGCATTTATTAAAATGAGTGTCCACAAACATTTGGACATCTGCCAATTTCTTACCACTCTAGCCATGCTGAGCTGCAGGCCGAACACCAGGTTCAGCTCCTTTCCTTTGAACCAGTTCACTGCGTACGTGTTCTGCGCCACAGCTAGCGATTCTCCACCGATTCTGCAGAGACAAAGACAGAAAAGAAGGGTGTGCCGAATCGTATGATCATTAGTACTCAAATTTGGCTGGATTGATCAGAATGAACGAGCATCTTACCCAAAAACAAAGCGGCCAAACTCCATCAGCCAAAACTGATTGACCAAAGCCCCTAACGCAAATATCACCTGTAAAAGCAGACGTACGTTACAGGCCTGAACAACCAGGACGCAGCTCAAACTCCAAAGACACGGATCACTAACAAAACCTTTGTTATGACAGGGTTAACTTCAGATGTTACACTGCACATAAAAAGATATTACACTGCACTCTTCTGCAGTGTTTTATTAACATCTTGCTCTATACAGATTCATATACACACACACACACACAGCAATACTAGCTTATAATAATATCAACAAAAACTTTTTATTTTTCTACCAGTGGTCATTCCTACTGACTGCTTTCTCTTGATAATCAGCAGGGGTGTAAAAAAAATAAATATATATATATATTGTACATATAATACACTACTGTATGTTGTAATAATGATAGGTGTCAAAGTATAATATGAGCCTCGGCACTCAAAAATCAAATATACAGTGGATTTATTAAGAGAGAAAGAGACGTTTACCTACCTGTCCAACACAGACAAAGAGTGAAAAAATCACTGTTCCAAACCTAGAAAGAGTAGAGGGTCACGTTATGCATATTATGTTTTGTTTAACGTATTGATTATAACATTCATAACTGGCTACTCTAATTAAAGCTCTTTATCGAGCTGAACATCTTATTGCAACTTTAATAAAAATAATTATTATTATTTATGTCAGTGCGCTATACCACCATGTAAGAGACTGGGATCTGACTATGCTGCACTACACCAATAAGAGTACTTAACACTACATTGGCCCTCCTTTGTAATACAAGTAGTCTTGGAGTTACTTCACCTGATGCCAAAAACTCTATCCAGTAAAAAGCCTCCCAGGAAACAGAGGACTACATTGGGCCATGAGTACCAGGCATAAAGCTGCATGAACTTGGAGGTGTTCAGCTGCATATCCTGTAGAGAAAACGAGACAGAAAGAGAATCAGACCAGAATCCCATTTGACCAGGAATACCAGTGTTCAGGGCCGGTCATGTAAAAGATGCCAGATATCAGATCAGTGGACATAAACTGATACTAAAGTTACATGCTCACCCTAAAAAAAATAAAAATAAAAATAAATAAAATAATAAAAAAAGGACTGGACTTTTATTCTATTTTCTTCTTTAAAACATTTAAACTTTAAAACATAAAAGCTTTATCCCCATCTTTTTACACAAACATGGAAGCTACAGAACCTCAACCAGGACGCTGCTATTTTATTGCTATTATCTCATGCCAATCTCTAGAAATAATGTGCATAATATATTATTGTTTAAAACTAAATTACTAAGAGGGCAAATCGATAAGAGCAGCAGATTAGACGCTTATAAGGCGGAACAGCGGCACAAAACAAATAACTACAGCTACACAATAAAAGTCCTCTGACCTGCATGACTTGTTTCTGAAGAGCAGCTGGATTATCGTAACAGAAGTAGCTACCTGGAGAATAAAAAGAGTAAAGGACATTAAACCATTTAATTCTGTACAGTTTTCGACTCTAATATAGCTAACCGAGCTGTTACAGCACCACCACAACACAGCAGGTCTACAGAGCACATCAGCACATCAGCAAGCTATACCTTCTACACCCTCTATAATTAATAAATAACAAAAGATACTGAGTAAATAATAATAAGATAATAATAAGAATAGGTTTAATGTAATACAGCGGTGTCAGCTGAATGTAAATAAAGGACTTTTAACTGCGACTGAGGCTACAGGAGTGACGTGCGCCGGCACCCCTCACTCACCGAAACCTAAAAAACACATAAAACCGAGGACGACGATTCGGTGGAGCAGGTGGCCGGGGTCCAACAGCGGGGACATGCGGGGACTCGTGTTGTCCCGGTCATGATGGTTTTCATTTAGGAGCCTCTCGTCCTCGTCCCTGCTCGCCATTCCCGTCGGTTTGGTAAAAACTGCAACTGTGCGGCTCCTGTCATGTGACTGCAGTGTCGCGTGTCATATGACTACGAATAGTTTTATTTTTCCGCCCTGAAACGTTTAATGTATGTTTAATATACGTTTAAAAGTACAACCTGAAAGCCTATTTACACTTAATCTTTTAGTGAGTTACAGAATTCTAAAACTATTAAAATTTACATTTTAAAATTATGATTAAAATACAAAACACGTAATATATATATATATATATATATAATTATATATTCATATATTTAATATATAACTAATGTATAAAATATATGTATATGTTTATAATAACGCATTAACGCGTTAAAAAAAAAAAAAAAAGTTTCGTTAACGCAAACTCTATTTGGCCCTGCGAGTCACCCGTAGTTCATGTTGAGACTTGAGCGTGCGCGGCATGTCTCACTAAGAGTGGAGGAGTAGGTGAGTGAGTGAGGGAATGAGGGAGTGAGTGAGTAAATGAGTGAGTGAGGGAGTGAAGGAGGGAGGGAGGGAGTGATGGAGTGAGTGAGGGAGTGAGTATATGAGTGAGTGAGTGAGAGAGTGAGTGAGTGATGGAGTGAGTGAGTGAGTGATGGAGTTAGAGAGTGAGTGAGTGATGGAGTGAGTGAGTGAGTGATGGAGTTAGAGAGTATATGAGTGAGTGAGTATATGAGTGAGTGAGTGAGGGAGTGAGTGAGTGAGTGAGTGAGGGAGGGAGTGAGAGAGTGAGTGAGTAAATGAGTGAGTGAGTGAGTGAGTGAGTGATGGAGTGAGTGAGTGAGTGATGGAGTGAGTGATGGAGTGAGAGAGTATATGAGTGAGTGAGTGAGTGAGTGAGTGAGGGAGGGAGTGAGAGAGTGAGTGAGTAAATGAGTGAGTGAGTGAGTGAGTGAGGGAGTGAGTGAGTGAGTGAGTGAGTGAATGAGGGAGTGAGTATATGAGTGAGTGAGTGAGTGAGTGAGGGAGGGAGTGAGAGAGTGAGTGAGTAAATGAGTGAGTGAGGGAGTGAGTGAGTGAGTGATGGAGTGAGTGAGTGAGTGATGGAGTGAGTGAGTGATGGAGTGAGAGAGTATATGAGTGAGTGAGTATATGAGTGAGTGAGGGAGGGAGTGAGAGAGTGAGTGAGTAAATGAGTGAGTGAGGGAGTGAGTGAGTGAGGGAGTGAGTGAGTGAGGGAGTGAGTATATGAGTGAGTGAGGGAGTGAGTGAGTGAGTGAGTGAGGGAGGGAGTGAGGGAGGGAGGGAGTGAGAGAGTGAGTGAGTAAATGAGTGAGTGAGTGAGTAAGTGAGTGAGTAAGTGAGTGAGTGAGGGAGTGAGTATATGAGTGAGTGAGGGAGTGAGTGAGTGAGGGAGTGAGTATATGAGTGAGTATATGAGTGAGTGAGTGAGGGAGGGAGGGAGGGAGTGAGAGAGTGAGTGAGTAAATGAGTGAGTGAGGGAGTGAGTAAGTGAGTGAGTGAGTGAGAGAGTAAATGAGGGAGTGAGTGAGTAAATAAGTGAGTGAGGGAGTGAGAGAGGGAGAGTGAGGGAGTAAAGTGAGGGAGTGAGTGAGTAAATGAGTGAGTGAGTGAGAGAGTAAATGAGGGAGTGAGTGAGTAAATAAGTGAGTGAGGGAGTGAGAGAGGGAGAGTGAGGGAGTAAAGTGAGGGAGTGAGTGATGGAAATTGTGATTATGGGAATTAACTGGAATTAATGGAAATATTCCAAGCTAAAGGTAAGAAACTAATATATATATATCAAGCTTATTTCACCATCGTGATGTTTGAATACTATACTATACTATTATATACTACTATACTATTATATACTACTATACTATTATATACTATACTATTATATACTACTATACTATTATATACTACTATACTATTATATACTATTATACTATACTACTATACTATTATATACTACTATACTACTATACTATTATATACTACTATACTATTATATACTATTATACTATACTTCCGGATATACTACTATACTACTATACTATTATATACTACTATACTATACTTCCGGATATACTACTATACTACTATACTATTATATACTACTATACTATACTTCCGGATATACTACTATACTACTATACTATTATATACTACTATACTATTATATACTATTATACTATACTACTATACTATTATATACTACTATACTATACTTCCGGATATACTACTATACTACTATACTATTATATACTACTATATACTACTATACTATTATATACTATTATACTATACTACTATACTATACTACTATACTGTACTTCCGGATATACTACTATACTACTATACTATTATATACTATTATACTATACTACTATACTATTATATACTACTATACTATACTACACTACTATACTGTACTTCTGGATATATTATACAACTATACAATATTCCTATATACTAGAGAAACTTCCTATAACTAGAGAAAACTGAAGCAGTCTGGGACAGAAGAAGGTCTGACAGTTGTGTTAAATGCTACAGACCCTTTATAATACTCCAGGCTCATCATTTAATATTTAGTGTACATATTAAAATGGTGCTGGTCGTCGGCTGTTTATAGTGTTATAAGTGTTGTTTGTTGGTTGTAGCTTAACCTTCATTGCGGTGATTCATGGCTGGGCTGTATGAATGCCAGTTGCAGCATCTGTAAGCTGATATGCTTGGCAGATGTCACCTTCATGTTTTGAAATTGACAGTTTGACCTTAAATGCACAGATTCTGTCACCCCTCATCAATCACTGGCATTTAGTGAGTAAAGTCCAGGCCACCTTCATTTTAAGGAGAAGGAATACATTTCCATCAGCTTAGCTGATACAGTTCCTCACCTTTACCTCCTAAATTCCTCCTCCGGACACTTTTCTTCACCTGTAAGGAGACGAAAATGCAAACATCTGCTAATAACCAGGGGTGTAAATGTATGACCACTGGACCATTTGGTTATAATACTTTTTTTAATACTTTTTTTTAGGAAATACATTCTAAATATCAAATTTCACCTCAAACTCAATTTATTTATTATGATTACAGTATTGTTGGAACTAATAAATGCACAAATGTAAGGAAAGAACTAGAGCTGGCCGATATGGTAAATAAAATACTGATGCAGGTTGACCAATGTAATCATGCTAGTCAACCTGCACAGTAATGATAGTCAGTCAGCTTGGTCATGCTGGTCAACCCGTTTGGCCATGGCGGATGACCAGCATGGTCATACTGGTTTACTAGATTGCTTAGGTTGGGTGACTTTTGCATCATTTAACTGATGCTCTTAGGTCACTTGTATTACAGAGGTGGGCACACCCAGACTGGGAATCGAACCCTGGTCTCCCACATCATATAACAGCTCATGGCAGCTAGTGGTTTCATCCATTACACACACCAACCACCATCACCATCAATCACCATCAAACTCAAGGAAAACATACCCTGTACTGGACAAAAGCTAATCTGGTCAGCCAGTTTGCCCAGTCTTCTGGATGCAACTTCTAAACAGTTAATGCACTATTTTTTTTTAAACCCATTAAATTAAAGCTAAAATCGAACCGTTAAGGTGGTCCACAGAGGCCAGAAGGTCCAAACACCGGCAGAACTCCCTTTGCTAACTGCTGCCCTCTAGTGTGTGCTTTCCTTCACAGCTGCTCCCACCAGCATGTTTGTGTGTATTAAGGTCTTTTAAGGTCCCTAAAGAGAAGAGTGAGCACCAAGAGTTAGCAATTTCCATGACCGTCGTTCAGAATGAACCATAATTCACTCAGGCCTGGTAATCTGTCAGAAAATTTCATCTGTGCTTGACAAACAGGTTTTCAGAGTAATGATGGTGTAGCTCGTTAATTTCCAGCCCTAATGCGAGGCCCTTTCTGTTCCCCGGGTAGGCAGGCAGGGATATCATATTTCATTAGTCCATTAATCAGCAGGTACGTGGCAGTAAATCAGCCTGGACGTGCTGCAAAGCCACCGACTGTCCCCCAACCCCCCTCCCATTCTCCAGAGTGTCACTGGGAAGAACCAATTTATTTGGATCATGAGAGGCTTTTTTTTCCGCCTTCTTCTCCTCTGCCTAATTTGATTTGCAGATTAATCCGGGGGGAGAAAATGCAGACTGTAACTCGGAATAAAGCGTCTTTCCACACAGATCTCCCACGACACCTTAATAGAATCCTCATCTGATCCCACCTCTAAACCTCATGATGGTGTATTAGCATACTCTGCCTCAGGTTAAGGCCTTTATGCAGTATGACTGATTGTAATTCAGGTTCATCCGAGAATCCGGAATCGCGGCGCATCGCTCGGCTGCTGTCCGCTCTTTGGGGGTTCATCAGAGAACCTCACTGTTTATTGCCCTGAAATGTCATAAGGGATTCTGGCTTAACGGCGAGGTTCACTCATTTGTCAGTATTTGACATAGTCTGTGGCCTGTACAAGAAACCTCATATGCTGTATGTCCAAATATTTGTGGACATTGCTGTGACATAGATGTGCTTATACCCTTTATACCCGTCTATCCTACTATTATACTATTGTGCCAGTAGACTCATGCTTATTAATCTGCTCCAGAGAGTCCTATTCTATTGGCAGTATGTCTCTACAGGGACTAGGCAAGCTGTATTTTTGTGTGTCAGCAATGGGTGCAGCTCAAAGTAGCGTAGCTGAATGCATGTATTAGAAGCAGTGTCCACAAACATTTAGACAAGCCACGTATTATATAGCTTTTTGTGATAGTGATGTAGCTTTGGGAACTGTGCGAACATTTCAAGGCAGATCAGGCCAGGTTTAATTATGCAGGAATTTTGAAACTGGGGTGGAATTGCCCTTTGAGCACGCTGTAATTTTCACTGCTTGCTTGTAGTCCTGCAGTTGTTGGACTCAGCAGAATGGATGACCTAATGAAGGAAAAATCCAACTGCTGCCACGGCAATGAAGCACCATTCGGTCTCTGCGTGTAATCACATCCAGCACATTCCACATCAGGACATGTAAACAAATCCAGGGATTTAGACAGCTGCATTTGCCTTCGTCCTCTCCCTCTATCACGCTGTTCTCCCACACATACACACACACATAGAGAACACTCCTATAGCAGAAAGAACCTTAAAAAAACAAATTCATCATTAATTGAAACAATAGAATTTACTGGGTATCTGCAGCAGTCTGAGTTTTAGGGTTATGCCAGCAGTAAAAAAAAAATAAAGTATTTGATGATATTAATATTTTTTCAGACAATGAACTAGAGTTGCAGTGATATTGGAGTTTTTAAGGTATGGTAACCAGCTCAGAAACCATCACACACAGTTTTACGGAATCACAGTATATGATACACAATGAACAATGAAGTGACCGTTACCTACATTTTTATTTTCCACTTTAATTCTAAAGGTCACATGACCTTGCTGAAAAATCCAGATCAAGACCCGCTGTAGCTGGTTTTGGATGGCCTAAGCTGGACTTTGAATGTAAAGGTCGAAAGCTGGTCATCTGAGGGAAAACGCACCCAGCTGATTAACCAGCTCTTGTGTATCAAATGTGATCAAGCTTGTAGACCAGCTAAACCATCAAGCTCAAACAGAACCATACCCTATGCAGGCCCTGAGCCTGAGCCGGCTGTTGTGAAGGGAGACCCCTGTAGCTTGTGTCGCATTGCGAAATGGGACCACAGCTGGCCTGAAAGCCAGGCCATGAAAAAATCTGCCATTGTGGTGCGTTAACGTTAACGTTAGCTAACTCCTCAACCATGAAAGGTGTCAAAAGTATTGACATTTTTTACTCAGGTAGAAGTGAGTGGAGATACGAGGGTTTAAATGACTTCTATAGAAGCTGAAGTATCAACTGAAGCTTTTTACTCCAGTAAAAGTGTAAAAGTACTGGTTTCAGAACCACTTCAAGTAGAAAAGTAAAAGTAATGGAAGGAAAACAAAGACTGAAAGCTTAGGCCGCGCCACAGGGGTCTATAGTGCACTACCCCCCCCCCCCCCCTCCCCAAAACCCATTTCTCTAAAAGTCATAATGAGGAGAATGATCTATTAAAATGTTGATGTTAAAAATGTTGGGCTGCACTAGGCTCCTGTTTCAGCTGCAGATCTGCCCATTGAAAATGAAGCATTTCAGTAATATCAGCTCTATTAAAGGAGCGTCTCTGTGCTCTACTGAGCATTAACATGAGCTTCATGGAGGAAAATATGAGGAGTCGTTGTCTAGAAGTTCTGTAAAGCTGCAGAAAGTCAGACTTCAGAGGCGTGTGATCAATAAGCTTTATTGGAATGTAAATGTGGGGCTCAGTCGGGACGTTTCACTGCAGTTCTCTTGAGTCTCTGCCACGGACACAGTCTTCATACTAGACTACAGACGTCTGCTGTGAGCTGCTGGAGAGTGACGGGACGTGTGCAGGTGTGATGGATCTCTTATAAACCAATAGGGAGTCAGAATGGTGTCTGTTTATACTTCTCATCCAATCACAGTCAGACTTTCCGGATGGAGCGATTGATCTGGATAGAGTGCCATCTACCCATTCTGGAGAAAGCAGAGCCAATTGTGCTCTCTCAGGCTCCGGCTGCCGATGGCCAGCAGCAATCGGGACTCGAAATAGCAATTCTCTGGTCATAGTGACTGCGCCTTGTTCATCTGGACCACTCAGGACCCCAGATCTAAGCTGGTTAACTAGCTTAACAAGCTTAACCAGCTGTCTTACCAGAATAGGGTATGTTTTTTGCTTGAATGAGGAAGCTGGTCTTGAGCTGGATTTTTCAGCAGGGGAATAACTGTGTTAATACAGACTTCAGTTTATTTCTGCAGCCATTTGGGTTCAGAGAATTTCTGCTCATGAAACCAATCTTTTATCAAACATCTCTCTTACAACTTAGTAGGATAGCTAAAGTGTGTTCAGCTGTTTTCTGTAAGACTGGGAGGACTTTATTTTTGTTGGAGTGTGTGTGTATGTGGGGGGGGGGTACTGTGTGTGAGTTTTTTGACATGTTTATCTGGACAGTGTAATCTCCTCTCATTCTGTACTTGTGCAATCGTCCATTTAGCGTCTTTAAAAGAGTCTGCTCAGAACATTCCTCCTCCAGCTTTGGCGCAGACTGTCTTCCGAGCTCTCTCAGACCAGCCCTGCTCTTCTCCTAACATGAATCTGTTCTGCTTTTCTTGGATGGTCCTCTTCTCAATGGTCTGGCAGTGTCCTGCGGCTCCCAGCACCCCAACCCCTGCAGCTGTGGACGTGATGTCTGGAGACGAGGTGGCGTGCCCTGCTAACTGCGTTTTACTGATACACAGCAACAAGTCAACAACTGAGGTAAGCTCTGGCCCCTGGTATGTTCACCTACAGCGAAAGCAATGTACAATATATTGTCCAAATATTTGTGGACACCCCTTCTGATGAATGCGTTCAGCTACTTTAAGCTGTAGAGAAGAAGTACTGCCAATAGAATAGGACTCTCTGGAGCAGATAATAAACATCATGACCCTATTGGCTCAATGCTGCCTAATGCCAGGCGTGGGCTAGTAGAGGGGTGTAAAGCCCCCCAGCATTGAGGAGCTGTGGAGCAGTGGAAGAACTGTGTTCTCTGGAATGATGGTGGAGGAGCTCCATCCAGTACTTTTGGGATGAGTTGGGGAAGATGAGGTGGGGTGGTGATCATATTCCAACATCCTGACCTCACTGATGCTCTTCTATTCTCTGAATGCAATCAAATCCTCACAGCAATGCTCCTCCTCCAAACTCTAGTAGAAGGCCTTCTTTCCTGCCCTGGACAGTAGAGGCAGTTACTCCAACAATATTTAAATTTAACACCCTTGATTTCAGAAGATTCAAATATATAAGCAGGTGTCCCAATTCTTTAGTCCATATAGTGTACCTGAAAGGCCAGGTCTCGCTGCTATGCCCCTCAGTAGTGGAACAAACTGCCCTCCTTTGCTCTTTACCTCATTGTCTTCTGCGCTTAGCCCTGGTAGTTCTTCAGCGAGATCAAGCATGGTATGGCTCTTGGCTCTGGGGTTTATAGGTCCTTGTGGTACCACCAGCTACTCTGTGACAGTCTAGCTGCTTTAACTGGTATTACAGTTGTAAATCATGCAGGTGGGGTGGTGGGGAGGTTTTGGTCCTGAGCTGCAGCCCCTGAAGACTATCCTGGTTAATACCGCCTTGCCTAAGAGAAGGCTTCTTCTCATAGGCCTCCCTGAAACCCTGAATAGAAAAGCAGATAAAAGAAGGTGTGAGAACATGGAGAAGAGATTAGGGACAGCTTCATATTCATATTTCTTGCTTCTGCTTTCCTTCAAAGGGGACTATCAAGGCATGCTCCTGGTCCTAATCAGGTTTCTGATCAATGCAGCCGAGCCCTGTGAGCTCTGTTGAATCCTATAGCTTGCATTTCCATTCAAACCCTGAGGAGAAGCCCCCCAATCAGCTTGAGAAGTGCCATCAAAGGCTATGATTGTCAGTCACGCTCTAATCCAACCCAGAACCTCTGTGTATTTGACCAAATCGAGCCCTTTGTTCATTCCGCTGAGGCTCAGTCAGTGTATTGTAAAGACAGCGTGTAGAGATGCTCCCACTGAGGAGTCTTCAGATGGCTCTGTCTTGCTCGATTGAATGAGACTTCCTTTTGAGACCACATATTTGAGCCTCAGTCTGCTTCAGAGGTGTTCTGGACTAGGCTTTAACACTGCTAACACATAAAGGATTTGTTCCATTTCAGGCTAAGAGGGCAGGGACATCACAGAGACGAGTGTTTAGTGTTGTGCAAGGAAGTTTGAGGAAATACAAATGAGGAAATTATGCCTTCAGATTTAAACTTGGGGTTATGACTTCTACTGCTTGATTGTACTGCAGTGTTTGTCAGTTCCAGTATTAAATGGGCAGAAGGACTCAAAATAAGATTTGTTTGTCAAATATTCAAGTAATAAAAAAAGGATTTTTGGGCACTCATGAATATTAAGCATGTTTAAAACCTGGAAGCCTGGAAGTGCAAAATGTTTTTTATTAAAAAAAATGACGCAGGCCTAATTTGACTTCTTTTCGAGAGTCTTTTCCATAAAATTCCTCAGTGCAGAGAACAGCGAGTGGCTGCATGCATTAAAAAAGCCTGTAGAAAGTGACCGGCATCTAGTGTATTACAGCTCAGCCAACTAACTAAACCAGCAGCTGATACATATTTTCAGTGTCACACACAAACGCCATGTCTTCAAAATGCCAACTTTGCAAGACAGGGTGGAAAAATGACATTTCAATGTCAAATGATTTTATTCCAAGTCATTTTGGAGCATTTCCATTGGTCCATTAATCATAAACTTTTGACACTTCTTAAATAATAAAGAAAGAACTTCCAGATTCAGAGACCAGGCCGGCTTTACATGGCTAAACCTTGCAGGAAACTTGCAGGAAACTAAGTTTCACATGACTTGCATAATGACCTTCAACCCAGCTGCAAGAGTTACAACAGGTGTCGTTAAACAGCCAATCAAAACGCCAGTAACTCATCACATGACCGTATCAAACAGCATCATACACCTCTAATGTCATGCCCATATAAGGCACTCTACGCTGGGTCTAAACTGGATTGTTTTTTTCTGAAGTAATGGGATATTCAAATATACTACATGGCCAAATGTTTGTGGACACCCCTTCTAATGAATGCATTCAGCTTCTTTAGGTTGCACCCGTTGCTGGCAGAGGTGTGCAAATGTACACCCAGAGGACAGCTTGTCTAGTCCCTGTAGAGAGGTGATGCCAATAGAATAGGACTCTCTGGAGTGGATACACATCATGAACCTTTTGGCATTAGGAATGGTGCCAGGCGTGGGCTAGTAGAGGTGTGTAAAGCCCCCCAGCATTAAGCTGTGAAGCAGTGGAGGAACTGTGTTGGTGATGCTCCATCCACTACTTTTGGGATGAGGTGATGTGGTGATCATTCACTATCCTGACCTCACTTACTCTAGCTCTGGTCACTGGATGCTCCTCCAACGTCTAGTAGAAAGCCTTCTTCTCTGGACAGTAGAGACAGTTACTCCAGCAAAAGCAGGATCAGCTGGTGTCCCAAAACTTTTGTCCATATAGTGTATCTGCTATCATTCAATACACTCCTTCCTAATTCTCCTGAATGTGATTGGATCTTCTCACACACCTTATAAATGAAGGAAAATCTGATCTTTTACGCATGAGATGGACAGACTGCTCCTTTAAGAGAAGGCGGGACATCTGCAAATGGTAGGAAACAGGAAGTTTACTGAACAGTGGTGCAGCTGATCTGAGTATATTAGAGCTGAGGGTTTTCACACAGTCGGTCATTACACAGGGCAGTGGGTTCTGCTCCTCTTCTCGTCTGTTTGCTCAAGGCCTAAAAGGTGTCCTGAAGAATAAAGACCAAAGTCCATGTGTTTAACCACCACACCCTTCATCTCGGGTTGTCTTCCCCTCAGGATTCTCTAGTCATGACTTCAAGAAAACTCAACCCGGACTACTACGAAGCTCAAAGGGCGGCCAATGCGGTCAGGTACTACATCAACACCCTCTATGGAACACCCTTCAGACTGCTCTCGTTCTCCAAAGTCCACGAGGCCAGAACAGAGGTGAGTTCAGCAAATCAGACTTTCCTTTAAAATGGAATGTAGGTGCCAACGGTACGAGCAGGCTGTTTTATACAGTGGTAAATGAAAAATTACAAATATTTTTAATAAATATATACTCTTGATGACAGGATTTGGGTGAGGCAGGGATGAAGTACTATCTGGAGATCTCGGTGAAGGACTGCTTTAACAAGGTAAGCTCAGACCTTTTACTTCTACTGAACTGTAAGCTTATGGCACTATTAGAAATTAGACAAACTGCAAGACTCCGCACTGGAGTAACTGGCCCTCCTCACTAAGACTCCACCCTTTTTTTTTTAAAGCAAGATGTGGCTAAAAGCACGTATGTACTCGCTTTACACCCAGTTTACATCTGTCAGATTTCTCTGCCATGAGACATGTAAGACATGTAAGAGCTAAAAGGAACATCAGTGTTATGGTCAGTGGTCAGTGAAACTGGGGGTATTGAAGAATTTGACCCTAACAGGACTCTACTGTGAAATGAATGGTTTCTAACTGTCTAGTACTTACACTCTTCCCCATTTCCCCATTGGTTGATATTTTTGTTAAGCTAATGTATTTGGCCGATTACAGAGCATACCCACATCCCTCATTTGGTGTTACATTACTGGGTGTGAAATCAGTATATTATGGTTTTATAGTATATTAATATTAATATAAGCCCACTACATATATCACTGCTACTGTTGTACAAATACTGTTTACTTCTGTACTCTTTAACCTTTTATTACTTAGTGTTGTTCTTTTACTTACTTTAGAGTGTGTGTGTGTGTGTGTGTGTGTATATATATATATATATATATAAAATGTATATCTGGTGTGTGTATATATATATATATATATATATATATATATATATATAATGACAATTTTTCATTTTTGTGATCAAATTTATTTTCCATTTAGAAAAAAAACAATATATATATATATATATATATATATAGTTCTGTAAGCATCTGGTCAAAAAACTGACCAAGCCTTTAATGTATCTCCTAAAGCCCCATTAATATATGAGCAGTCCCACTTTTGCATCCAACTCCAAGAATGGGGGGGGGGGGTGGGGTCCAACGCAGAGCCAATAATCTTTTAGTGGCAGTCAATCCAGCCATCTATTCTTTTATTTGCAGTAGGAATCAGTAGGAGTCTAAAACTTGGATACCTTGAGAATTTCTCATTACATTATTATAATTGTTTTTACATTTGACATTTTTATGATGCTAAGAAACTAATAAAATCCATGAAGCTAACTAGCTACAGAATGTTTAAGCTAACTATGTTCAGCAACTTGGCTACAATGTGTACTAACATCCTAATATTAAAGAATCAAAAGATAAAGATATAAAAAAAAGATACAAAAAAAAACAATTTTCCCCAAATAATGAGAAATTGTTCAGTAACGTCCTGTAGAGCGTAACTATTTATGTTCATTAAATCAGTGCATCCTGCCCTCCAGTCCTCAGACAGGCGCTGCTCAGCTGAAGTGGTTTACCCCAGAGGAGAGAGCCAGCAACCACCACAGGTCCAGATCTCCTGCGATGAGTTTCTTCAGCCCAATGCTTCAGCTGAAGAGGAGGAATTCTTCAAGCGTTACAGTGCTGCAGGCAGTGCTGTGTCTGCAAAGGACATACCAGGTATGACCTCGGGCATTTTCACAACATTGATGAAGATAAAATTAGGTGATGAAGACCGGATCTCTAGGAGGTCTTTACTAGGTTTTTAGTATGTTCTCCTCGTATCTAAGTGGGTTACCTCCCAGCTCCTAAAAACCTACACATGCCGGGAGGTGTCTTGGCCATGCTGAACTGCCCACTAGGTGTGAGTAAATGAGTGTGTGTGGTACCCTGCAGTGGACAGGCACTCTGTCCAAGGGGTATTCCTGCCTTATTCCTGCCGTACACACATACACAGGTAATAATATAACTAATGCACATTTAGAGAAGAGAATATAGATTTTTATTATATATTTATAGAAAGGTTCAGATATTATGGTCTGTTTTCAGGTTCCACTGTAAAATAGCTCCACACTGCAGAACATCCGCACTTCTGCAGCCGACTATATGGTCTGTAATGGCTGTAAATGGCACTTTGAGGTCAGCTGATACCTGATCCATTAAAATAGGCCTAGATTTTCACCATGACTTCCATATTTTTAAATTACTAAATGTGAGATTACATGGAAGTTAACATAAGATTGTAGTACAGTACAGAAAGTCCAGATAATTTAACTTTTGTACCTAAGAGAACCTTACTGACTGTAGTATGTTCAGGAACCTTTTTAATAAAATATAAATTTTCACTTTTGTGCTGCTAAATAACCCTGTCTCTCTCATTTTCTCTAGACAGCCACGGTCGCATAGATCCAGAGATGGTTCCTTTCAAGAATTTAGCATCGGCAGCTTCTAGCTTCATCATGCTGAACGAGTCCAACGAGAACACACTCTTCAACCTGGCTCAAGTGGCCAAGATCACCCAGCTGGTAATCTGCTTATGTCCTGATCATCAGTTTCCATTACTTTACTTCATAGACGCTTTTCCTGGACAATAGGTTTGATGTGCCATTGAACATTTCAGGAAAGTCGAGATGACCAGTTGAGGTTCGAGTATGCGGTTCTCCTTCATGAAATGATTTCTCAGGTAACGATCAATGTTTATTAGATCGCTTCAAACGATTAAATTATCTGGAACATGGTGTCTGCAGGTCCAGAAAACATTTGACATCATTTGTCACACCTTTAGATTCACTTACTGTATGATTGTATGAACTTTGCAGGAGATTATTCGCTGGAAGATGCTGGTCTCCTGGTCTCCAGCAGGGGGAGTGAAAGTGTCAGATACTGAACTGCTGCCAAGATGCCACTGCAAACCTCCAACTCCATGATGCAGGATTACTCCACCCTAAATATACTTTTTGCCCACTCCACTAAAACCCCACTAGAATCACAGTTTTGAACAAAGATGAAGATGTAAGATGAAGACGCCTCATATAAAGAAATCTCTCTTTCGAGATCTTTTAGTTGTGGCCTAAAATAGTTATGAACTCATTTATAATGTAAGAGACAAAAGCAATATCAGTGTGGTGTCTTGTCTTCTGTCCACTCCGATGCCTCTAGTCTACGTTAGTTTGTGCTTTGTGACACTACAAGGTGTTATTTTGCCAAATTAAACGGTACTAAATGTTTAAAAATAAGAAATAACCGAATATAGCAATACCACTTATTAACAACCCTCACTTTACAACATTTAGTACCTGGTGCTCAGTCAGTCCTGCACTTAGCCTCCTTACTTATATCTCACTGAAGCAGACCAACCATTACCTGAACTATAAGCAATTAATCAATTAACCTATTAATTGATTAATTACTATTAAAGACTCAGACCTTTAAACAGTGCTGGAAAAAGAAGTACAGGCTTTATCATTAAAGCTATATCCCACCCCTCCCCTCACAAATACATAAAAATATTCCAGACAGGTGTCCAACTGTTCAACCTGGCAACACTGCCAACAGTGCTGTAGAAACCAGTTAAGCCCTACCATTCCCTCGTGACTTAAACATGCTTTTCCAGTCCAGAGTTACTGAGAAACCAACAGTGTAGGTGTGGAAGAAGTAGGGTAGTAATGTCTGAGAATTGTTCAGACTGCAGTTTCCAACTCGAATAAATATTTTCAGCACTGAAATTTACCCGTTATTTATTGGGCTTTAATTTTTTTTCTTTCTTTAATTTGAGAAGTGATATGTTCGCTCCAGGCTGTGCATTATACTAAATAATGGATTAGTAACTGCAGGTTCTACATCTCCGCCATAAATGTGCTGCAGAAATAAACATTAGTCCAAATATAACACATAGAGGCATGGCCCCGAGTGGTCCAGCGGACTAAGGCGCTGTCACTATGATCAGAGGATTGCTGGTTCGAATCCCAGTCAGGCTGCTAGCCATCGGCAGCTGGGGCCTGGAGAGAGCACGATTGCCGTAGCTCTCTCCGGGGTTGATAGATGGCGCTCTTTCCTTCACTTTCACTTCACTGGCGTGTTGAAGCAAGAGGGCACACCCGGCTTCTATGCACCAGCTGCAGTGTCGTCAGCTGGTGCATAGAAGTTGGGTATGCCCTCTTGCTTCAACATGCCAGGTGTGCCCTCTAGTGTCTAAAAATTAGAGGCTTGATTGCACGTACGTGTGTATATATATCTCAAAACTGTTGTTTCTGACTCCATGAACAACTATGTTTCACCATTTTATTATTAATGTCAATGATTGATCACGATGTGTATGGTTCTTAAGGTGGCAATGAGATATTTTTTTTTTTTCTTTGGACTACATTAGGTAGTCCAAAGAAGCGGCGTGGCCCCTCCCACAGTGGTCCAGCGGACTAAGGCGCTGTTACTATGTTCAGAAGGTCACCGGTTCTAATCCCTGTGAATGAGATTTTAGAACCGGTCCTGTGTTTAAACACATTTTGTGATTCAAAGAGAGCGCTGTGGTGCAGGCCCCCCCAGTGGTCCAGCGGATTAAGGCACCATCACTAGGTTCAGAGGATCGTTGGTTCGAATCCCAGTCATGCTGCAGCCAAATAACTATTTACATGACTGGACTCATGTGTTTCTTTAGCACGTGTAGAGAAGTCTCTGTGAACTGCAGAGATCGCATTTAGCTAAATAAGACCAGCAAAAACTTTTTGTGCTGATATTTTGGCATCCTACCTCATACATTCATCAGAAGAGGAGTTTTCTAGTTAATCTAGTCTATCTTGCTCTAAAGCAGTGGCTGGAAGTTAGGCTGAAGTCCAGTGTCTGTTTTAGAGACTACTGTGGGACTGCTGTACAACAGATGTAGAGATAGTTACATATTCCCATTTTTGCCTAGGTGCCCCTTTAAGCACCAGTAGCCCAAATCCCTCCCATCTTTACAATGAACACAGAAACACATGATAGACATCTTTTATGATTCAGACACAACATATGCTGTACATAGTACAAAACCATCACTGTACATGCCCAAAGCTGTCCTTTGAGCTCCACTGAGTGGTGGGATCTTAAAAATACACATAAATTACTTAAATGATTTATGAAGGGGGGGGGGGTAGTATGTATGTGTGTGTATCTATATTGCTCAATTCTTCCATTTGCCCTTCTTTGCAGGCAGTTGGCCAGTTTCCTCCAGGTACTTATTAACAAGCTCTTCTTGTACAGACGGCAGGCAGGGCTGATATCTGCTGTATTCCATGGTGTACTCTCCTTTTCCCTATGGCATAAACACACATAATATATGTATATCATTAAAATACAGAATTACATATATATATACACTGCACTCTGATTGGCTTTCTAGACTGTGTAGGTGAAGTGTCTTTAGTGCAGCTGCCTTACCTCCGTGCAGGAGCGCAGCTCTGTGGAATACCCAAACAGGTCATTAAGAGGAATCTGGAAGAGAGCAGATGGGCAGATTTAAAGGCATTTTTCTTTATGATATACAATATTTATCGCAATATTTCGCCATGTAGACAAAACGCACCAGCAGCATTTAATAAAAAAAATACAAAAATAAACTGCTGTCCAAATACTCTCCCATACAGAGTACTCAAAATATGCGCCACTCCATTGAATTAATTACACTCTTTGTAATGAAATGTGCTCATTAAGCACTGACAATACCCACCATAAACTCATAACAGTTTATCATGATATGATCAAATATTGTCATATTGCCCAGCTCTACTCAGAAGAGCTAGTGTAAATACATCAGCTCTATTTGCTATATTTACTCCCGGATCCCATCAGCGCTGATAGTTTCACAGAATTACTTTGTTTAGATCACAGTGGAATTGTCCAATAATAAACAAATACACCATAATTCAGCCCAGTTCAGCTAGATTTCACAAACTTACATCCGCATATAGTGTGAAGTAGCCGTCTGTCCCATCCTGCCCAGTGATGACACCGTGGCGACGATTAACTCCAGCAATGACCATCCCCTGGAATTCAGTGGGAGCCACAATTTCCACAGACATGATTGGCTCCAGAATGACGGTGTTGGCGTTCTCCATAGCTGTTCAGAAACAAAACAAGGACGTCTGTATTTTTTGTGAAATTTAATATTATTTAACACAAATCCTTTTAATTG
Source organism: Salminus brasiliensis (assembly GCF_030463535.1). NCBI lineage: Eukaryota > Metazoa > Chordata > Actinopteri > Characiformes > Bryconidae > Salminus > Salminus brasiliensis. The sequence goes on from NC_132900.1 coordinate 31,337,247, forward strand.
CGGGAGATAATATTTTATCATTAGTCATTCAGTACAATCTGTAACTCGCTACACTGATGTTTTAACTCTGTGCACATCAGGACTTTGGATTTGAATGGGAGGACATATGAGGTTAGTGTGAGCGGTCTGGTTTAGGGGTCTTGGTTGTTTTGAATATGACCTGAGAAGTTTAGATACTCTAATGCTTTGAATCAGGACAGTGCAGCCATTTCTTCATTCCTTTACTCTGGTATAGGAGAACAGGAGGACTATCCATAAGTCACGGTTCCAAAACCCTAAATCTTAAAAGATCTTAAAAAAAATTAAATAATATTATTAATAATAATAATAATAATAATAATAGGGACACTAAATAATAAAAGGATTACTCTATCTTTTTCATTTTAGTTAAATTGAATTATAATGTCTTTGTATAGGTCTTTTGGTAACTGGTGTAGAACTGGCACCAAAGCTCAAAAGGAGAACATCCTCCTACTCTGGTCAACATAGGAATGCAAAACAAGAACAGCGAAAAAATAAACTAATAACCATACAATAGTAATAATTAATAAAACTATTTTTTTCCTCATCTTTAATGGGTTAAAGGCACATTTGCCATAATATTTTAATTTATTATTGTTTTATTGTTGTTTTTTTCCTGTTTAGCTTTTTATTGTTATTATCCAGTGTTGACCAGAGGAGGCTCCACGTTTGAGTCTCAGTTCCTTTCTTAAAAGTTTCTTCCTTTAAATCCTTTAAAGAGTTTTTCCTGCCACTGTCTGAACTGCATTTTTAACACAGTATGTCCAGGAACCCAGAGTTCCACTTCTACTTAGATCTAACCTTGTTTCATAGCACCCTCTCCTGCTCGGATGAAGGAGATCTCGTTGGAGTCCACCATGTGATTGGCTCCATCCTCCAAGACAAATCGCACGCCAGATATCTTGTGACCGGTTAGAGGTCCCTTTTCACAGGCATCCATGAAACCCTGTAAAGGGAACACAAAAAGATAAATATATAAAAAAGGCATGTGAGAACTGTGAGGACAGCTGGGAGGGGTATAGATTTTTGGGGATTTCTATCTTTGCTCTTTGTGCTCAGCATCTTCAAAGAGGACTATGAAGGCAAGCTGGTAATTCTAATTCATTCTAAAATTTCCATTCAAACACTGAGAAAAGATCCTCAATCAGCATGAAGAGCCAGGCTGTAATCCCACCCAGAACCTCTGTGTATTTGACATAATCTAGCCCTCAGTCTAATGAGTCTACTGAGACTCAGTCCCTTTATAACGTGTGGAAACCCCAGAGGTGAAGCCACAGAGACGAGTTCTCAGGTGGTTCAAGTCTTTTTTTTCTTCTTTTTTTCCCCCTTCAAACTGGCTGTAGATGTAAAAGTTAAATGCTTTGCACAAACTGCGACTTACCTTCTCGACAGCTGGCACAAACTGCCTGGGCACGTTGGTGCCGACGGTCCGGTCTTCAAACTCAACCTTGGTGTAATTTTCTGAGTCCAGAGGTTCCAGGACGCCCACCACTTTACCATACTGCCCCGATCCCCCAGACTGCTTCTTGTGAGTGAAGTCAAATCTAGGAATCAGAAAGCAGCTCATCACTCACAGTCCATATCTACAATCCACTCAAAGAAAGTTTAGAAATCATGTTTACATCAAGGGCATCGTCATCGGTGAGGAGCACTGAAATCTACTGGATAGTAATATAATAATAATTAACTCATGTAACCTGCAGTGGTTAGAAGATTTTACCCTCAGCAAATGATTCCCACCCGCTCCCATCGCCGCTGAGAACATAAAAAACACTGCCAAGCCACTGCCAAAAGTGTCCAAGCTTATCATTAGGGCTGGGCGATGTGTAAAAACAATAGATCACCATATTTAAAGAAAGATTTTTCGTGATATACAATATTTATCATGATGCATGTAATCACAGACTAAACACATCAGTATCAGATTCTTATAAACTACTATTCAGATCCTCTCCTGTACTGAATACAGTGATTTCTACTCAACATCTGCTGCTCTTCATCTAATGAACCCTTCAGTCTAATCACACTGTTAGTAATGAAACCTGCAGCTGATCAGTGTTTATTAATGCTAACAGTCTCCTCCATATGCTTAGAGAAGCTTATTATTATCATCATCCGATAACAATGTATCACAATACGATAAAATATCGTCATATTGCCCACCTCTACTTATCATAGTCTCCTGCCCAGCTAAATAAAACACCTTCACAGGCTTCACTGCGAATGGCAACTGCTGTAATGCGGGACCGGTCGTACTGTATGTTTTTGCATGTGCGCAAATGTCCTGTAGGATGGCTGACAGAGCCGTGGCAGAGAGTAATAAGACAAAGAAGTGGAGTTTGAGAGGCAAGAGATCAGTACTCACGGCACAGAGCTGGTCACGGTCTCCCTGAAGGCTACTTTAGGCTTCCCCATCACACACGGGCAGCCATACTCCCTTTCCATCCTCTACAAACACAAAAGGGTAAACATCAGTAAAACTCAATACATTAACACAGAATGCAGAACTTGGTTTTCGGTCATTACGAGCAGTCTTGGCTGTGAGGGTGGGCGACACGGCAAACCATGACGCTCATTCCTGACCATGATGGTCAGAAATGTGTGTTGTGATGTAATGGACCACAGTAAGTGCCCTATTGGCCACCCCTACCTGGTTCATTACGTGGCTGTGATGCCGTACCTGTGAGTAAATCTCCAGATGTAGCTCCCCCATGCCTGAGATGATGGTCTCCTTGCTCTCCGTGTCAAAGTGCACTCTGAAAGTGGGGTCCTCTCTTGTGAAGCGGCCGATGCCTTTGGAGAACTTGTCGGTGTCGTTCTAAAGGGATGTAGCAAATGAGGCGTAACTATGTGTACTACGCTTTTACAGCGTTAACCTGTGTGCCTGACTGACTGCAAAGCCTACCTTGTTGGCTGGTTTCATGGCCATGGAGATGACCGGGTCAGGGACATGGATGGACTCCTGTTTGAAACATGAACTCAAGCTTCAGAAGCATCCAGCACATAATTTAGAAGAAGGTTCTGGTTTACATTCCTCTGAGTGAACATGCATCTACTTGAGTGCATTTACCATAGAGAGGTTGGAGTTTGTACGAGCTGTGAAGGTGTCTCCACTGGCACAGTCGATTCCAAACAGGGCGCAGATATCTCCGGCATATACCTCCTCCACATCCTGAGAGAACAGACAGATTCACGATACACTGAGAAAAGGGAAATGAGCCAGCAGTTTCAGCAGGCATTATCTGTTGAAGCAACAGGTAGCAATTTAAGCTTAACTCAGCAGCTTCAGGATCATGGTGCTGCTCCACTGACTGTATCAGGGAGGACAGCGTCTCTAGCGCTGCTACTCCGGGCTCGGAGCGCTGCTAACTGCACTATGGAGCTCTGGTGAAGCGAGCAGGACGGCGCTCTCCAGAACTGTGAGCGTAGTGCTGCGTAACCCATAGAGTCATATTAGTGTCCAATCCTGTAGTATTACTCTACCCCCTCAGTCCACATGCTGCTCCACCTTTCAGTGACGCTTCTGTAGCTCTCAGCTTGTCCAGAAGAGTGTACAGCAGTCAATGAGGGGGTGCTAAAAAGTGTGATTTGCATTTACAGCAGTGGTGTAAAAGTGATTTACATCCCATTAGCAAAAAATACCAATTCTCACACAGCACTGCTTTAAAATGCTTTAAACTTGTAGCTGTGTTTAAAGCTCATGCTTCAAATGTATGGGTACACTGATTAATGTAAGTGGGGAAGTCCTCGCTTATCATATAATACAAGCTCTATGCGGGGCATGTGTGTTAAATTCCTTCTGTGTTTCCATGAATTCCTCACCTCCATCTGGTCTGCATGGAGGCGCACCAGCCTCTGGACGCGCACCTTCTTGCTCGTGCGTGTGTTGTAAATGTACTCCCCCTTCTTCAGGCAGCCCTGGTACACCCTCACATATGTCAGCTGACCAAAGC